>NW_027459532.1:0-232973 GCF_050624435.1 Tenrec ecaudatus
CGCTAGGTAACCAAGATAGTCCAAGTGCCCGTTACCTAACCTAGATAGTCCAAGTGCCCGCTAGGCAACTTACATAGTCCAAGAGCCCGTTCGTTAACCTAGAAGTCCAAGTGCCCTCTAGGTTACCTGGACAGTCCAAGTGCCCGCTAGGTTACCTGCATATTCCCAGTGCCCGTTCGTTAACCTAGATAGTCCAAGTGCCCACTAGGTAACCTACATAGTCCAAGTGCCCGCTATGTAACCTATATAGTCCAAGTGCCTGCTAGGTCACCTAGATTGTCCAAGGACCCGCTAGTTAACCTACATAGTCCAAGGGCTCACTTGTTAACTTTGATAGTCCAGCTGCCCGCTAGTTAACCTAGATCGTCCAAGTGCCCGCTAGTTAACCTAGATTGTCCAAGTGCCTGCTAGTTAACCTACATAGTCCAAGGGCCCACTAATTAACCTAGATAGTCCAAGTGTCCTCTTGTTAACCTACATAGTCCAAGTGCCCGCTAGGTAACCTAGATAGTCGAAGGGCCCGCTAGTTAACCTACATAGTCCAAGTGTCCTCTAGTTAACCTACATAGACCAAGTGCCCGCTAGTTAACCTATATACCAAGTGCCTTCTACGTAACCTAGATAGTCCAAGGGCACGCTAGTGACCCTACATAGTCCAAGTGCCCGCTAGGCAACCTAGATAGTCCAAGTGCCCGCTAAGGAACCTACATAGTCCAAGTGCACGCTAGTTAACCTAGATAGTCCAAGTGCCCGCTAGTTAACCTAGATAGTCCAAGTGCCTGCTAGGAAACCTACATATTCCACGTGCCCGCTAGTTAACAGAGATAGTCCAAGTGCCCGCTAGGGAAAGTACATAGTCCAAGTGCCCACTAGGTAACCTATATAGTGCAAGTGCCCGCTAGTTAACCTAGATAGTTCAAGTACCCGCTAGGTAACCTAGATCGTCCAACGGCCCCTAAGTTAGCCTACATAGTCCAAGTTCCCGCTAGGTAACCTAGATAGTCCAAGGGCCCGTTCGGTAACCTAGATAGTCCAAGTGACCTTAGGGAACCTAGATAGTCCAAGTGCCCGCTAGTAAACCTACATAGTCCATGAGCCCGCTAGTTAACCTACATAGTGCAAGGGTCCACTAGTTAAACTACATATTCCAAGTGCCCGCTAGTTAACCTACATAATCTAATTGCCGGTTAGCTAACCTAGATAGTCCAAGGGCCCGCTAGTTGACCTACATACTCCAATTGCCAGCTAGGTAACCTAGATAGTACAAGTGCCTGCTAGGGAACCTAGATAGTCCAAGTGCCTGTTAGCTAACATAGATAGTGCAAGTGCGGCTAGGTAACCTACATAGTCCAAATGCCCGTTCGTTAACCTAGATAATCCAAGTGCCTGCTAGGTAACCTAGACAGTCCAAGTGCCCGCTAGTTAACCTACATAGTCCAAGTGCCCGATAGGGAACCTATATAATCCAAGTGCCCACTAGGCAACCTATAGAGTCCAAGTGCCCTTTAATTAACCTAGATAATCAAAGTGCCTGCTACGTAACCTAGATAGTCCTAGTGCCCGCTAGGAAACCTACATAGTCCAAGTGCCCACTAGTTAACCTAGATAGTCCAAGTGCCTGATAGTAAACCTACATAATCCATGAGCCCGCTAGTTAACCTACATAGTGCAAGGGCCCGCTAGTTAACCTAGATCGTGCAAGTGTCCGCTAGTTAACCTACATAGTCCACGTGCCCACTAGTTAACCTATATACAAAGTGCCCGCTACATAACCTAGATAGTCCAAGGGCACGCTAGTTAACCTACATAGTACAAGTGCCCGCTAGGGAACCTAGATAATCCAAGTGTCCCCTAGGGAACCTAGATAGTCCAAGTGCCCGCTCTGGAACCTACATAGTCCAAGTGCCGGCTAGGGAACTTACATAGTCCAAGTGCCCGCTCTGGAACATACATAGTACAAGGGCCCGCTAGTTAACCTACATCGTCCAGGTGCCTGCTAGTTAACCTACATAGTCCAAGTGCCCGCTAGGTAACCTAGACAGTTCAAGTGACCACTAGGTTACCTACATAGTCCAAGTGCCTGTTCGTTAACCTCATAGTCCAAGTGCCCGCTACGTAACCTATATAGTCCAAATGCCCGCTAGGGACCCTAATAGTCCAAGTGTCTGCTAGTTAACCTAGATAGAGCAAGTGCCCGCTAGGGAACCTACCTAGTCCAAGTGCCCGATAGGGAATCTACATAGTCCAAGTGCCCGCTAGTTAACATAGATAGTCCAAGTACCCGCTAGGAAAAGTACATAGTCCAAGTGCCCGCTATTTAAAGTACATTGTCCAAGTACCCGCTAGGAAACGTACATAATCCAAGTGCCCGCTAGTTAAAGTACATTGTCCAAGTGCCCGCTAGTCAACATAGATAGTCCAAGTTCCCGCTAGGGAACGTACATAGTCCAAGTGCCCGCTAAGGAACCTACATAGTCCAAGTGCACGCTAGTTAACCTAGATAGTCCAAGTGCCCGCTAGTTAACCTAGATAGTCCAAGTGCCTGCTAGGAAACCTACATATTCCACGTGCCCGCTAGTTAACAGAGATAGTCCAAGTGCCCGCTAGGGAAAGTACATAGTCCAAGTGCCCACTAGGTAACCTATATAGTGCAAGTGCCCGCTAGTTAACCTAGATAGTTCAAGTACCCGCTAGGTAACCTAGATCGTCCAACGGCCCCTAAGTTAGCCTACATAGTCCAAGTTCCCGCTAGGTAACCTAGATAGTCCAAGGGCCCGTTCGGTAACCTAGATAGTCCAAGTGACCTTAGGGAACCTAGATAGTCCAAGTGCCCGCTAGTAAACCTACATAGTCCATGAGCCCGCTAGTTAACCTACATAGTGCAAGGGTCCGCTAGTTAAACTACATATTCCAAGTGCCCGCTAGTTAACCCACATAATCTAATTGCCGGTTAGCTAACCTAGATAGTCCAAGGGCCCGCTAGTTGACCTACATACTCCAATTGCCAGCTAGGTAACCTAGATAGTACAAGTGCCTGCTAGGGAACCTAGATAGTCCAAGTGCCTGTTAGCTAACATAGATAGTGCAAGTGCGGCTAGGTAACCTACATAGTCCAAATGCCCGTTCGTTAACCTAGATAATCCAAGTGCCTGCTAGGTAACCTAGACAGTCCAAGTGCCCGCTAGTTAACCTACATAGTCCAAGTGCCCGATAGGGAACCTATATAATCCAAGTGCCCACTAGGCAACCTATAGAGTCCAAGTGCCCTTTAATTAACCTAGATAATCAAAGTGCCTGCTACGTAACCTAGATAGTCCTAGTGCCCGCTAGGAAACCTACATAGTCCAAGTGCCCACTAGTTAACCTAGATAGTCCAAGTGCCTGATAGTAAACCTACATAATCCATGAGCCCGCTAGTTAACCTACATAGTGCAAGGGCCCGCTAGTTAACCTAGATCGTGCAAGTGTCCGCTAGTTAACCTACATAGTCCACGTGCCCACTAGTTAACCTATATACAAAGTGCCCGCTACATAACCTAGATAGTCCAAGGGCACGCTAGTTAACCTACATAGTACAAGTGCCCGCTAGGGAACCTAGATAATCCAAGTGTCCCCTAGGGAACCTAGATAGTCCAAGTGCCCGCTCTGGAACCTACATAGTCCAAGTGCCGGCTAGGGAACTTACATAGTCCAAGTGCCCGCTCTGGAACATACATAGTACAAGGGCCCGCTAGTTAACCTACATCGTCCAGGTGCCTGCTAGTTAACCTACATAGTCCAAGTGCCCGCTAGGTAACCTAGACAGTTCAAGTGACCACTAGGTTACCTACATAGTCCAAGTGCCTGTTCGTTAACCTCATAGTCCAAGTGCCCGCTACGTAACCTATATAGTCCAAATGCCCGCTAGGGACCCTAATAGTCCAAGTGTCTGCTAGTTAACCTAGATAGAGCAAGTGCCCGCTAGGGAACCTACCTAGTCCAAGTGCCCGATAGGGAATCTACATAGTCCAAGTGCCCGCTAGTTAACATAGATAGTCCAAGTACCCGCTAGGAAAAGTACATAGTCCAAGTGCCCGCTATTTAAAGTACATTGTCCAAGTACCCGCTAGGAAACGTACATAATCCAAGTGCCCGCTAGTTAAAGTACATTGTCCAAGTGCCCGCTAGTCAACATAGATAGTCCAAGTTCCCGCTAGGGAACGTACATAGTCCAAGTGCCCGCTAGGTAACCTAGATAGTCAAGGGCCCGCTAGGTAACCTACATAGTCCTAGTTCCCCCTAGTTAACCTACATTCTCCAAGTGCCCGATAGGGAACCTACATAGTCCAAGTGCCCTCTAGTTAACCCACATAGTCCAAGTGCCCGCTAGGGAACTTACAAAGTCCAAGGGCCCGCTAGGGAACCTACATAGTCCAAGTGCCCGTTAGTTAACATAGATAGTCCAAGTGCCCGCTAGGTAACCTAGATAGTCCAACAGCCCGCTAGGTAACGTACATACTCCAAGAACCCGCTAGGCAACGTAGATAGTTCAAGGGCCAGCTAGGTAACCTACAAAGTCTAAGTGCCCGCTTGGTTATCTGTATAGTCCAAATGCCCGCTAGGGTACCTACATAGTCCAAGTGCCCGCTAGGTAACCTAGGTAGTCCAAGTGCCCTCTAGTTAACCTAGATCGTCCAAGTGCCCGCTAGTTAACATACATAGTCCAAGGGCCCGCTAGTTAACCTACATAGTCCAAGGTCCGCTAGTTAACCTAGATAGGCCAAGTGCTTGCTAGTTAACCTACATAGTACAAGGGCCCGCTAGTTGACCTAGATAGTCCAAGTCCCCGCTAGTTAACCTAGATAGTCCAAGTGCCCACTAGGTAACCTAAGTAGTCAAAATGTCCGATAGGGATCCTACATAGTCCAAGTGCCCGCTAGGTAACCTACATAGTCCAAGTGCCCGTTCATTAACCTAGATAGTCCAAGTGCCCGCTAGGTAACCCAGACTGTCCAAGTGCCCGCTAGGTTACCTACATAGTCCAAGTGCCCGTTCGTTAACCTAGATAGTCCAAGTGCCCGCTAGGAAACCTAAATAGTCCAAGGGCCCGCTAGGTAACCTAGAGGCCAAGTGTTCGCTAGTTATCCTACATAGTCCAAGTGCCCGCTTTGTAACCTAGATAGTCAAAGTGCCCGTTAGGTAACCTAGATAGTCCAAGTTCCCGCTAGGTAACTTACATTGTCCAAGTTCCCGCTAGGTCACTTAGATAGTCCAAGTGCCCGTTACCTAACCTAGATAGTCCAAGTGCCCGCTAGGCAACCTACATAGTCCAAGAGCCCGTTCGTTAACCTAGAAGTCCAAGTGACCGCTAGGTAACCTAGACAGTCCAAGTGCCCGCTAGGTTACCTGTATATTCCAAGTGCCCGTTCGTTAACCTAGATTGTCCAAGTGCCCGCTAGGAAACCTACATAGTCCAAGGGCCCGCTAGGTAACCTAGATAGTCCAAGTGCCCGCTATGTAACCTAGATAGTCAAAGTGCCCGTTAGGTAACCTAGATAGTCCAAGTTCCCGCTAGGTAACTTACATTGTCCAACTTCCCGCTAGGTCACTTAGATAGTCCAAGTGCCCGTTACCTAACCTAGATAGTCCAAGTGCCCGCTAGGCAACCTACATAGTCCAAGAGCCCGTTCGTTAACCTAGAAGTCCAAGTGCCCGCTAGGTAACCTAGACAGTCCAAGTGCCCGCTAGGTTACCTGTATATTCCAAGTGCCCGTTCGTTAACCTAGATTGTCCAAGTGCCCGCTAGGAAACCTAAATAGTCCAAGGGCCCGCTAGGTAACCTAGATAGTCCAAGTGCCCGATAGGTAACCTAGAGACCAAGTGTTCGCTAGTTATCCTACATAGTCCAAGTGCCCCCTATGTAACCTAGTTGTCAAAGTGCCCATTAGGTAACCTAGATAGTCCAAGTTCCCGCTAGGTAACTTACATTGTCCAAGTTCCCGCTAGGTCACTTAGATAGTCCAAGTACCCGTTACCTAACCTAGATAGTCCAAGTGCCCGCTAGGCAACCTACATAGTCCAAGAGCCCGTTCGTTAACCGAGAAGTCCAAGTGCCCGCTAGGTAACCTAGACAGTCCATGTGCCCGCTAGGTTACCTGCATATTCCAAGTGCCCGTTCGTTAACCTAGATTGTCCAAGTGCCCGCTAGGTAACCTAGATAGTCCAAGGGCCCGCGAGTTAACCTACATAGTCCAAGGGCTCACTTGTTAACTTTGATAGTCCAAGTGCCCGCTAGTTAACCTAGAGTGTCCAAGTGCCTGTAAGTTAACCTACATAGTCCAAGGGCCCACTAGTTAACCTAGATAGTCCAAGTGTCCTCTAGTTAACCTACATAGTCCAAGTGCCCGCTAGTTAACCTATATACCAAGTGCCCGCTACGTAACCTAGATAGTCCAAGAACATGCTAGTTAACGTACATAGTCCAAGTGCCCGCTAGGCAACCTAGATAGTCCAAGTGCCCGCTAAGGAACCTACATAGTCCAAGTGCACGCTAGTTAACCTAGATAGTCCAAGTGCCCGCTAGTTAACCTAGATAGTCCAAGTCCCTGCTAGGTAACCTACATAGTGCAAGTGTCCGCTAGTTAACCTACATATTCCAAGTGCCCGCTAGTTAACATAGATAGTCCAAGTGCCCGCTAGGGAACATACATATTCCAAGTGCCCGCTAGGTAACCTAGATAGTGCAAGTGCCTGCTGGTTAACCTAGATACTTCAAGTACCCGCTAGGTAACCTAGATCGTCCAAGGGCCCCCTAGTTAGCCTACATAGTCCAAGGGCCCGCTAGGTAACCTTGATAGTCCAAGTGCCCGTTTGGTAACCTACATAGTCCAAGTGCCCTTTAGGGAACCTAGATAGTCCAAGGGCCCGCTAGTAAACCTACATAGTCCATGGGCCCGCTAGTTAACCTATATAGTGCAAGTGTCCGCTAGTCAACCTACATATTCCAAGTGCCCGCTAGTTAACCTACATAATCTAAGTGCCCGTTAGCTAACCTAGATAGTCCAAGGGCCAGCTAGTTGACCTACATAGTCCAAGTGCCAGCTAGATAACCTAGATAGTACAAGTGCCCGCTAGGGAACCTAGATAGTCAACGTGCCTGTTCGTTAACCTAGATAGTCCAAGTGCCCGCTAGGTAACCTTGACTGTCCAAGTGCCCGCCAGGTTACCTACATAGTCCAAGGGCCCGCTAGGTACCCTAGATAGTCCAAGTGCCCGCTAGGTAACCTAGAGTCCAAGTGCTCGCTAGTTAACCTACATAGTCCAAGTACCCGCTATGTAACCTAGTTGGTAAAAGTGCCCGTTAGGTAACATAGATAGTCCATGTGCCCGCTAGGTAAATTGCCTTGTCCAAGTTCCCGCTAGGTAACCAAGATAGTCCAAGTGCCCGTTACCTAACCTAGATAGTCCAAGTGCCCACTAGAACACCTACATAGTCCAAGAGCCCGTTCGTTAACCTAGAAGTCCAAGTGACCGCTAGGTAACCTAGACAGTCCAAGTGCCCGCTAAGTTACCTGCATATTCCAAATGCCCGTTCGTTAACCTAGATAGTACACGTGCCCACTAGGTAACCTACATAGTCCAAGTGCCCGCTATGTAACCTATATAGTCCAAGTGCCCGCTAGGTAACCAAGATAGTCCAAGGACCCGCTAGTTAACCTACATAGTCCAAGGGCTCACTTGTTAACTTTGATAGTCCAGCTGCCCGCTAGTTAACCTAGATCGTCCAAGTGCCCGCTAGTTAACCTAGATTGTCCAAGTGCCTGCTAGTTAACCTACATAGTCCAAGGGCCCACTAGTTAACCTAGATCGTCCAAGTGTCCTCTAGTTAACCTACATACTCCAAGTGCCCGCTAGTTAACCGATATACCAAGTGCCCGCTACGTAACCTAGATAGTCCAAGGGCACGCTAGTTAACCTACATAGTCCAAGTGCCCTCTAGGCAACCTAGATAGTCCAAGTGCACGCTAGTTAACCTAGACAGTCCAAGTGCCCGCTAGTTAACCTAGATAGTCCAAGTGCCTGCTAGGTAACCTACATATTCCAAGTGCCCGCTAGTTAACATAGATTGTCCAAGTGCCCGCTAGGGAACGTACATAGTCCAAGTGCCCGCTAGTTAACCTAGATAGTGCAAGTGCCCGCTAGATAACCTAGATAGTTCAAGTACCTGCTAGGTAACCTAGATCGTCCAAGGGCCCCCTAGTTAGCCTACATAGTTCAAGTGCCCGCTAGGTAACCTAGATAATCCAAGTGCCCGTTCGGTAACCTAGATAGTCCAAGTGCCCTTTAGGGAACCTAGAGAGTCCAAGGGCCCGCTAGTAAGCCTACATAGTCCATGGGCCCGCTAGTTAACCTACATAGTGCAAGTGTCCGCTAGTTAACGTGCATATTCCAAGTGCCCGCTAGTTAACCTACATAATCTAAGTGCCGGTTAGCTAACCTAGATAGTCCAAGGGCCCGCTAGTTGACCTACATACTCCAAGTGCCAGCTAGGTAACCTAGATAGTACAAGTGCCCGCTAGGGAACCTAGATAGTCCAAGTGCCTGTTAGCTAACCTACATAGTGCAAGTGGCGGCTAGGTAACCTACATAGTCCAAGTGCCCGTTCGTTAACCTAGATAATCCAATTGCCTGCTAGGTAACCTAGACAGTCCAAGTGCCCGCTAGTTAACCTACAAAATCCAAGTGCCCGATAGGGAACCTTCATAATCCAAGTGCCCGCTAGGCAACCTATATAGTCCAAGTGGCCGTTAGTTAACCTAGGTAGTCAAAGTGCCTGCTAGGTAACCTAGATAGTACAAGTGCCCTCTAGGAAACCTACATAGTCGAAGTGCCCGATAGGGAACCTAAATAGTCCAAATGCCCGCTAGGGAAACTACATAATCCAATTGCCCGCTAGTTAACCTAGATAGTCCTAGTGCCTGATAGTAAACCTACATAATCCATGAGCCCGCTAGTTAACCTACATATTCCACGTGCCCGCTAGTTAACCAATATACCAAGTGCCCGCTACGTAACCTAGATAGTCCAAGGGCACGCTGGTTAACCTACATAGTACAAGTGCCCGCTAGGGAACCTAGATAGTCCAAGTGCCCGCTCTGGAACCTACATAGTCCAAGTGCCTGCTAGGGAACCTATATAGTCCAAGTGCCCGCTCTGGAACATACATAGTCCAAGTGCCGCTAGTTAATCTACATAGTCCAAATGCCCGCTACTTAACCTACATAGTTAAAGTACACGCTAGTTAACCTACATAGTCCAAGGGCCCGCTAGTTAACCTAAATCGTCCAAGGGCCCGCTAGTTAACCTAGATAGTCCAGGTGCCCGCTAGTTAACCTACATAGTCCAAGTACCCGCTAGGTAACCTACACAGTTCAAGTGCCTGTTCGTTAACCTCATAGTCCAAGTGCCCGCTAGGTAATCTATATAGTCCAAATGCCCGCTAGGGACCCTAATAGTCCAATGTCTGCTAGTTAACCTAGATTGACCAAGTGCACGCTGGGGAACCTACATAGTCCAAGTGCCCGCTAGTTAACATAGATAGTCCAAGTACCCGCTAGGAAACGTACATAGTCCAAGTGCCCGCTAGTTAACGTACATAGTCCAAGTGCCCGCTAGGTAACGTAGATAGTCCAAGTGCCCGCTAGGGAATGTACATAGTCCAAGTGCCCGCTAGGTAACCTAGATAGTCCAAGTGCCTGCTAGGTAACCTAGATGGTCCAAGTGCCCACTAGTTAACCTACATAGTCCAAGGTCCCCCTAGGTAACCTACATAGTCCAAAGGCCCGCTAGGTAACCTACATTGTCCTAGTGCCCCCTAGTTAACCTACGTTCACCAAGTGCCCGACAGGGAACCTACATAATCCAAATGCCCGCTAGTTAGCCTACATAGTCCAAGTGGCCGTTAGGTAACCTAGATAGCCCAAATGCTCGCTAGGGAACCCACATAGTCCAAGTGCCCGCTAGGGAACTTACATAGTCCAAGGGCCCGCTAGGAAACTTACATAGTCCAAGGGCCCGCTAGGGAACCTACATAGTCTAAGTACCCGTTAGTTAACCTAGATTGTCCAAGTGCCGCTAGGTAACCTAGATAGTCGAACAGCCCGGTAGGTAACCTACATACTCCAAATACCGGCTAGGTAATGTAGATAGTTCAAGTGCCAGCTAGGTAACCTAGATAGTCCTAGTGCCCGCTAGGTAACCTACAAAGTCTAAGTGTCCGCTAGGTAATCTATATAGTCCAAATCCCATTAGGGAGCCTACATAATTCAAATGCCCGCTAGGTAACCTAGATAGTCAAGGGCCCGCTAGGTATCCTACATAGTCCTAGTGCCCCCTAGTTAACCTACATTCTCGAAGTGCCCAATAGGGAACCTACATAGTCCAAGTGCTAGCTAGGTAACCTACATAGTCCAAATGCCCTTCTGTTAACTCGCATAGTCCAAGTGCCCGTTAGGGAACTTACATAGTCCAAGGGCCCGCTAGGGAACCTACATAGTCCAAGTGCCCGTTAGTTAACCTAGATAGTCCAAGTGCCCGCTATGTAACCTAGATAGTCAAAGAGCCCGTTAGGTAACCTAGATAGTCCAAGTGCCCGCTAGGTAACTTACATTGTCCAAGTTCCCGCTAGGTAACCTAGAGAGTGCAAGTGCCCGTTACCTAACCTAGATATTCCAAGTGCCCGCTAGGCAACCTACATATTCCAAGTGCCCGGTAGTTAAGCTACATAATCTAAGTGCCCGTTAGCTAACCTAGATAGTCCAAGGGCCCGCTAGTTGACCTACATAGTCCAAGTGCCAGCTAGGTAACCTGGATAGTACAAATGCCCGCTAGGGAACCTAGATTGTCCAAGTGCCTGTTAGCTAACCTAGATAGTCCAAGTGGCGGCTAGGTAACCTACATAGTCCAAATCCCCGTTCGTTAACCTAGATAATCAAAGTGCCCGCTAGGTAACCTAGACAGTAAAAGTTCTTGCTAGTTAACCTACATAGTCTAAGTGCCCGATAGGGAACTTACATAATCCAAGTGCCCGCTAGGCAACCTACATAGTCCAAGTGCCCGTTAGTTAACCTAGATAGTCAATGTGCCTGCTAGGTAACCTAGATAGTCCAAGTGCCCGCTAGGTAACCTACATAGTCCAAGTTCCCGCTAGGTAACCTAAATAGTCCAAATGCCCGCTAGGGAAACTACATAGTCCAAGAGCCCGCTAGTTAACCTAGATAGTCCAAGTGCCTGCTAGTAAACCTATATAATCCATGGGCCCGCTAGTTAACCTACATAGTACAAGGGCCCGCTAGTTAACCTACATAGTACAAGGGCCCGCTAGTTAACCTAGATCGTGCAAGTGTCCGCTAGTTAACCTACATATTCCAAGTGCCCGCTAGTTAACATAGATAGTCCAAGTGCCCGCTAGTGAACATACATAGTCCAAGTGCCCACTAGTTAACTTACATAGTGCAAGTGTCCGCTAGTTAACCTAGATAGTTCAAGTACCCGCTAGGTAACCTAGATCGTCCAAGGGCCCCCTAGTTAGCCTACATAATCCAAGTGCCCGCTAGGTAACCTAGATAGTCCATGTGCCCGTTCGGTAACCTAGATAGTCCAAGTGCCCTTTAGGGAGCCTAGATAGTCCAGGGGCCCGCTATTAAACCTACATAGTCCATGGGCCCGCTAGTTAACCTACATAGTCCAAGTGCCTGTTCGTTAACCTCATAGTCCAAGTGCCCGCTAGGTAACCTAAATAGTTCAAATGCCCGCAAGGGACCCTAATAGTCCAAGTGTCTGCTAGTTAACCTATATAGTCCAAATGCCCGCTAGGGACCCTAATAGTCCAAGTGTCTGCTAGTTAACCTAGATAGACCAAGTGCCCGATAGGGAACCTACATAGTCCAAGTGCCCGCTAGATAACATAGATAGTCCAAGTACCCGCTGGAAACGTACATAGTCCAAGTGCCCGCTAGTTAACGTACATAGTCCAAGTGCCCGCTAGGTAACGTAGATAGTCCAAGTGCCCGCTAGGGAATGTACATAGTCCAAGTGCCCGCTAGTTAACCTACATAGTCCAAGTGCCTGCTAGGTAACCTAGATGGTCCAAGTGCCCACTAGATAACCTACATAGTCCAAGGTCCCCCTAGGTAACCTACATAGTCCAAAGGCCCGCTAGGTAACCTACATTGTCCTAGTGCCCCCTAGTTAACCTACGTTCTCCAAGTGCCCGATAGGGAACCTACATAATCCAAATGCCCGCTAGTTAACCTACATAGTCCAAGTGCCCGTTAGGTAACCTAGATAGCCCAAATGCCCGCTAGGGAACTCACATAGTCCAAGTGCCCGCTAGGGAACTTACATAGTCCAAGGGCCCGCTAGTGAACTTACATAGTCCAAGGGCCCGCTAGGGAACCTACATAGTCCAAGTACCCGTTAGTTAACCTAGATAGTCCAAGTGCCCGCTAGGTAACCTAGATAGTCCAACAGCCCGGTAGGGAACCTACATACTCCAAGTACCCGCTAGGTAATGTAGATAGTTCAAGTGCCAGCTAGGTAACCTAGATAGTCCTAGTGCCCGCTAGGTAACTTACAAAGTCTAGGTGTCCGCTAGGTAATCTATATAGTCCAAATCCCATTAGGGAGCCTACATAATTCAAATGCCCGCTAGGTAACCTAGATAGTCAAGGGCCCGCTAGTTAACCTACATAGTCCTAGTGCCCTCTAGTTAACCTACATTCTCCAAGTGCCCGATAGGGAACCTACATAGTCCAAGTGCTAGCTAGGTAACCTACATAGTCCAAATGCCCTCTAGTTAACCCGTATAGTCCAAGTGCCCGTTAGGGAACTTACATAGTCCAAGGGCCCGCTAGGGAACCTACATAGTCCAAGTGCCCGTTAGTTAACCTAGATAGTCCAAGTGCCCGCTATGTAACCTAGATAGTCAAAGAGCCCGTTAGGTAACCTAGATAGTCCAAATGCCCGCTAGGTAACTTACATTGTCCATGTTCCCGCTATGTAACCTAGATAGTGCAAGTTCCCGTTACCTAACCTAGAAAATCCATGTGCCCGCTAGGCAACTTACATATTCCAAGTGCCCGGTAGTTAACCTACATAATCTAAGTGCCCGTTAGCTAACCTAGATAGTCCAGGGCCCGCTAGTTGACCTACATAGTCCAAGTGCCAGCTAGGTAACCTAGATAGTACAAATGCCCGCTAGGGAACCTAGATTGTCCAAGTGCCTGTTAGCTAACCTAGATAGTCCAAGTGGCGGCTAGGTAACCTACATAGTCCAAGTCCCCGTTCGTTAACCTAGATAATCCAAGTGCCCGCTAGGTAACCTAGACAGTCCAAGTGCCCGATAGGGAACTTACATAATCCAAGTGCCCGCTAGGCAACCTACATAGTCCAAGTGCCCGTTAGTTAACCTAGATAGTCAATGTGCCTGCTAGGTAACCTAGATAGTCCAAGTGCCCGCTAGGTAACCTACATAGTCCAAGTGCCCGCTAGGTAACCTAAATAGTCCAAATTCCCGCTAGGGAAACTACATAGGCCAAGTGCCCGCTAGTTAACCTAGATAGTCCAAGTGCCTGCTAGTAAACCTATATAATCCATGGGCCCGCTAGTTGACCTACATAGTACAAGGGCCCGCTAGTTAACCTAGATCGTGCAAGTGTCCGCTAGTTAACCTACATATTCCAAGTGCCCTCTAGTTAACATAGATAGTCCAAGTGCCCGCTAGTGAACATACATAGTCCAAGTGCCCGCTAGTTAACTTTCATAGTGCAAGTGTCCGCTAGTTAACCTAGATAGTTCAAGTACCCGCTAGGTAACCTAGATCGTCCAAGGGCCCCCTATTTAGCCTACATAGTCCAAGTGCCCGCTGGTAACCTAGATAGTCCATGTGCCCGTTCGGTAACCTAGATAGTCCAAGTGCCCTTTAGGGAACCTAGATAGTCCAAGGGCCCGCTATTAAACCTACATAGTCCATGGGCCCGCTAGTTAACCTACATAGTGCAAGTGTCCTCTAGTTAACCTACATATTCCAAGTGCCCGCTAGTTAACCTGCATAATCCAAGTGCCCGTTAACTAACCTAGGTATTACAAGGGCCCGCTAGTTGACCTAAATAGTCCAAGTGCCAGCTAGGTAACCTAGATAGTACAAGTGCCCGCTAGGGAACCTAGATAGTCCAAGTGCCTGCTAGCTAACCTAGATAGTCCAAGTGACGGCTAGGTAACTTACATAGTCCAAAAGCCCGTTCATTAACCTAGATAATCCAAGTGCCCGCTAGTTACCCTACATAGTTCAAGTGCCCGATAGGGAACCTACAAAATCCAAGTGCCCGCTAGGGAACCTACATAGTCCAATTGCCCGTTAGTTAACCTAGATATTCAAAATGCCTGCTAGGTAACCTAGATAGTCCAAGTGCACAGAAGGTAACCTACATAGTCCAAGTTCCCGCTTGGTAACCTAAATAGTCCAAATGCCCGCTAAGGAAACTACATAGTCCAAGTGTCCGCTAGTTAACCTAGATAGTCTACGTGCCTGCTAGTAAACCTACGTAATCCATGGGCCCACTAGTTAACCTACATAGTCCAAGTGCCCGCTAGTTAACCTAGATAGTCCAAGTGCCCGCTAGGGATCCTTCATAATCCAAGTGCCTGCTAGGTAACCTAGATAGTCCAAGTGCCCGCTAGTTAACCTATATAGTCCTAGTGCCCGTTTGTTAACCTAGATAGTCCAAGTGCCCACTAGGGGACGTACATAGTCCAAGTGCCCGCTGGTAACCTAGATAGTCCAAGTGCACGCTAGGGTATGTACATAGTCCAAGTGCCTGCTAGGAAACCTAGTTGGTCCAAGTGCCCGCTAGTTAACCTACATAGTCCAAGGGCCCGCTATTTAACCTACATAGTCCAAGGTCTGCTAGTTAACCTAGATAGTCAAAGTGCCCGCTAGTTAACCTAGACAGTCCGAGTGCCCGGAAGGTTACCTACATAGTCCAAGTGCCCGTTCGTTAACATAGATAGTCCAAGTGCCCGCTAGGTAACCTAGATAGTCCAAGTTCCTGCTAGGTAACCTAGATATTCCAAGTGCCTGCTAGTTAACCTACATAGTCCAAGTGCTCGCTAGGTAACCTAGATAGTCAAAGTGCCCGTTAGGTAACCTAGATAATCCAAGTGCCCGCTAGGCAACATACATAGTCCAAGTGCCCGTTTGTTAACCTAGAAGTCCAAGTGCCCGCTATGTAACCTAGACAGTCCAAGTGCCCGCTAGGTTACCTGCATAGTCCAAGTGCCCGTTCGTTAACCTAGATAGTCCAAGTGCCCGCTAGGGAACCTATATAGTCCAAGTGCTATCTAGGTAACCTACATAGTCCCAGGGCCCGCTAGTTAACCTACATAGTCCAAGGGCTCGCTTGTTTACTTTGATAGTCCAAGTGCCCATTAGTTAACCTAGATCGTCCAAGTGCCCGCTAGTTAACCTAGGTCGCCCAAGTGTCCTTTAGTTAACCTACATAGTCTAAGTGCCCGATAGGGACCCTACATAATCCAAGTGCCCGCTATGCAACCTACAGAGTCCAAGTGCCCGTTAGTTAACCTAGATAGTCAAAGTGCCTGCTAGGTAACCTAGATTGTCCAAGTGCCCGCTAGGTAACCTAGATAGTCCAAGTGCCCACTAGGTAACCTAGATAGTCCAAATGCCCGCTAGGGAAACTACATAGTCCAAGTGCCCGCTAGGTAACCTAGATAGTCCAAGTGCCCGCTGGGTAACCTAGATTGTCCAAATGCCCGCTAGGAAACGACATAGTCCAGTGCCCGCTAGTTAGCCTAGATAGTCCAAGTGCCTGCTAGTAAACCTACATAATCCATGGGCCCGCTAGTTAACCTACATAATACAAGGGCCTGCTAGTTAACCTAGATCGTGTAAGTGCCTGTTAGCTAACCTAGGTAGTCCAAGGGCCCGCTAGTTGACCTGCATAGTCCAAGTGCCAGCTAGGTAACCTAGATAGTCCAAGTGCCCGCTAGGTAACCTACATAGTCCAAGTTCCCGCTTGGTAACTTTATAGTCCAAATGCCCACTAGGGAAACTACATAGTCCAAGTACCCGGTAGTTAACCTAGATAGTCCAAGTGCCTGCAAGTAAACTTAAATAATCCATGGGCCCGCTAGTTAACCTACATAGTGCAAGGGCCCGCTAGTTAACCTAGATCGTGCACGTGTCCGCTAGTTAACCTACATAGTTCAAGTGCCCGCTAGTTAACCTAGATAGTCCATGTGCCCGCTAGGGATCCTTCATAATCCAAGTGCCTGCTAGGTAACCTAGATAGTCCAAGTGCCCGCTAGTTAACCTAGATAGTCCTAGTGCCCGTTAGTTAACCTAGAGTGTCCAAGTGCCCACTAGGGGATGTACATAGTCCAAGTGCCCGCTAGGTTACCTAGATAGTCCACGTGCCCGCTAGGTTACCTACATATTCCAAGTGCCTGTTTGTTAACCTAGATGGTCCAAGTGCCTGCTAGGTAACCTAGATAGTCCAAGTGCCCGCTAGTTAACCTACATAGTCCAAGTGACCGCTAGGTAACCTAGATAGTCAAAGTGCCCGTGAGTCAACCTAGATAGTCCAAGTGCCTGCTAGGTAACCTAGATAGTACAAGGGCCCGCTAGTTAACCTACATAGTCCAAGTGCCCGATAGGGAACCTACATACTCCAAGTGCCCGTTAGGGAGCGTACATAGTCCAAGTGCCCGCTAGGTAACATAGATAGTCCAAGTGCCCGCAAGTTAACCTACATAGTCCAAGTGCCCGCTAGGTAACCTAGATAGTCCAAGGGCCCTCTTATTAACCTATGTAGTCCAAGTGCCCGCTAGTTAACCTACATAGTCAAAGGGCCGGTTAGTTAACCTAGATCGTCCAAGTGTCCGCTAGGTAACCTACATAGTCCAAATGCCCGCAAGGAAACCTACATAGTTAAAGTGCCCGCTAGGGAACCTACATAATCCAAGTGCCCGCTCTGGAACATACATAGTCCAAGTGACCTTTCGCTAACCTAGATAGTCCAAGGGCCCGCTAGTTGACCTACAAAGTCCATGTGCCAGCTAGGTAACCTAGATAATCCAAGTGCCCGCTAGGTAACCTACATAGTCCAAGTGCCCGCTAGGTAACCTAAATAGTCCAAATGCCCGCTAGGGAAACTACATAGTTCAAGTGCCCGCTAGTTAACCTAGATAGTCCTAGTGCCCCCTAGTAAACCTACATAATCCATGGGCCCGCTAGTTAACCTACATAGTGCAAGGGCCCGCTAGTTAACCTAGATCGTGCAAGTGTCCGCTAGTTAACCTACATCGTCCAAGTGCCCGCTAAGTAACCTAGATAGTCCAAGTGCCCGCTAGGGATCCTTCATAATCCAAGTGCCTCCTAGGTAACCTAGATAGTGCAACTGCACGCTAGTTAACCTAGATAGTCCTATTGCCCGTTAGTTAACCTAGATAGTCCAAGTGCCCACTAGGGGACGTACGTAGTCCAAGTGCCCGCTAGGTAACCTACATAGTCCAAGGGCCCGCTAGTTAAACTAAATAGTCCAAGTCCGCTAGTTAACCTAGATAGTCCAAGTGCCCGCTAGTAACCTACATAGTATAAGGGCCCGCGAGTTGACCTAGATTATCCAAGTGCCCGCTAGTTAACCTAAGTAGTACAAATGTCCCATAGGGATCCTACATAGTCAAAGTGCCCTTTGGTTAACCTACATAGTCCAAGTGCCCTCTAGGGAACATAGATAGTCCAAGTGTTATCTAGGTAACCTAGATAGTCCATGGGCCCGCTAGTTAACCTACATAGTCCTAGGGCTCGCTTGTTAACTTTGATAGTCCAAGTGCCCGCTGGTTAACCTAGATCGTCCAAGTGCCCGCTAGTTAACCTAGATCGTCCAAGTGCCGGCTAGTTAACCTACATAGTCCAAGTGCCCGTTCGTTAACATAGATAGTCCAAGTGCCCGCTAGGTAACCTAGATAGTCCTAGTGCCTGCTAGGTAACCTAGATATTCCAAGTGCCTGCTAGTTAACCTACATAGTCCAAGTGCTCGCTAGGTAACCTAGATAGTCAAAGTGCCCGTTAGGTAACCTAGATAATCCAAGTGCCCGCTAGGCAACATACATAGTCCAAGTGCCCGTTTGTTAACCTAGAAGTCCAAGTGCCCGCTATGTAACCTAGACAGTCCAAGTGCCCGCTAGGTTACCTGCATAGTCCAAGTGCCCATTCGTTAACCTAGATAGTCCAAGTGCCCGCTAGGGAACCTATATAGTCCAAGTGCTATCTAGGTAACCTACATAGTCCCAGGGCCCGCTAGTTAACCTACATAGTCCAAGGGCTCGCTTGTTTACTTTGATAGTCCAAGTGCCCATTAGTTAACCTAGATCGTCCAAGTGCCCGCTAGTTAACCTAGGTCGCCCAAGTGTCCTTTAGTTAACCTACATAGTCTAAGTGCCCGATAGGGACCCTACATAATCCAAGTGCCCGCTATGCACCCTACATAGTCCAAGTGCCTGTTAGTTAACCTAGATATTCAAAGTGCCTGCTAGGTAACCTAGATTGTCCAAGTGCCCGCTAGGTAACCTAGATAGTCCAAGTGCCCGCTAGGTAACCTAGATAGTCCAAATGCCCGCTAGGGAAACTACATAGTCCAAGTGCCCGCTAGGTAACCTAGATAGTCCAAGTGCCCGCTGGGTAACCTAGATAGTCCAAATGCCCGCTAGGAAACGACATAGTCCAGTGCCCGCTAGTTAGCCTAGATAGTCCAAGTGCCTGCTAGTAAACCTACATAATCCATGGGCCCACAAGTTAACCTACATAATACAAGGGCCTGCTAGTTAACCTAGATCGTGTAAGTGCCCGTAAGCTAACCTAGGTAGTCCAAGGGCCCGCTAGTTGACCTGCATAGTCCAAGTGCCAGCTAGGTAACCTAGATAGTCCAAGTGCCCGCTAGGTAACCTACATAGTCCAAGTTCCCGCTTGGTAACTTAATAGTCCAAATGCCCACTAGGGAAACTACATAGTCCAAGTACCCGGTAGTTAACCTAGATAGTCCAATTGCCTGCAAGTAAACTTAAATAATCCATGGGCCCGCTAGTTAACCTACATAGTGCAAGGGCCCGCTAGTTAACCTAGATCGTGCAAGTGTCCGCTAGTTAACCTACATAGTTCAAGTGCCCGCTAGTTAACCTAGATAGTCCATGTGCCCGCTAGGGATCCTTCATAATCCCAGTGCCTGCTAGGTAACCTAGATAGTCCAAGTGCCCGCTAGTTAACCTAGATAGTCCTAGTGCCCGTTAGTTAACCTAGAGTGTCCAAGTGCCCACTAGGGGATGTACATAGTCCAAGTGCCCGCTAGGTTACCTAGATAGTCCACGTGCCCGCTAGGTTACCTACATATTCCAAGTGCCTGTTCGTTAACCTAGATAGTCCAAGTGCCCGCTAGGTAACCTAGATAGTCCAAGTGCCCGCTAGTTAACCTACATAGTCCAAGTGACCGCTAGGTAACCTAGATAGTCAAAGTGCCCGTGAGTCAACCTAGATAGTCCAAGTGTCTGCTAGGTAACCTAGATAATACAAGGGCCCGCTAGTTAACCTACATAGTCCAAGTGCCCGATAGGGAACCTACATACTCCAAGTGCCCGTTAGGGAGCGTACATAGTCCAAGTGCCCGCTAGGTAACATAGATAGTGCAAGTGCCCGCAAGTTAACCTACATAGTCCAAGTGCCCGCTAGGTAACCTAGATAGTCCAAGGGCCCTCTTATTAACCTATGTAGTGCAAGTGCCCGCTAGTTAACCTACATAGTCAAAGGGCCGGCTAGTTAACCTAGATCGTCCAAGTGTCCGCTAGGTAACCTACATAGTCCAAATGCCCGCAAGGAAACCTACATAGTTAAAGTGCCCGCTAGGGAACCTACATAATCCAAGTGCCCGCTCTGGAACATACATAGTCCAAGTGACCGTTCGCTAACCTAGATAGTCCAAGGGCCCGCTAGTTGACCTACAAAGTCCATGTGCCAGCTAGGTAACCTAGATAATCCAAGTGCCCGCTAGGTAACCTACATAGTCCAAGTGCCCGCTAGGTAACCTAAATAGTCCAAATGCCCGCTAGGGAAACTACATAGTTCAAGTGCCCGCTAGTTAACCTAGATAGTCCTAGTGCCCCCTAGTAAACCTACATAATCCATGGGCCCGCTAGTTAACCTACATAGTGCAAGGGCCCGCTAGTTAACCTAGATCGTGCAAGTGTCCGCTAGTTAACCTACATCGTCCAAGTGTCCGCTAAGTAACCTAGATAGTCCAAGTGCCCGCTAGGGATCCTTCATAATCCAAGTGCCTCCTAGGTAACCTAGATAGTGCAACTGCACGCTAGTTAACCTAGATAGTCCTATTGCCCATTAGTTAACCTAGATAGTCCAAGTGCCCACTAGGGGACGTACGTAGTCCAAGTGCCCGCTAGGTAACATACATAGTCCAAGGGCCCGCTAGTTAAACTAAATAGTCCAAGTCCGCTAGTTAACCTAGATAGTCCAAGGGCCCGCTAGTTAACCTACATAGTGCAAGGGCCCGCTAGTTAACCTAGATCGTGCAAGTGTCCGCTAGTTAACCTACATCGTCCAAGTGCCCGCTAAGTAACCTAGATAGTCCAAGTGCCCGCTAGGGATCCTTCATAATCCAAGTGCCTCCTAGGTAACCTAGATAGTGCAACTGCACGCTAGTTAACCTAGATAGTCCTATTGCCCGTTAGTTAACCTAGATAGTCCAAGTGCCCACTAGGGGACGTACGTAGTCCAAGTGCCCGCTAGGTAACCTACATAGTCCAAGGGCCCGCTAGTTAAACTAAATAGTCCAAGTCCGCTAGTTAACCTAGATAGTCCAAGTGCCCGCTAGTAACCTACATAGTATAAGGGCCCGCGAGTTGACCTAGATTATCCAAGTGCCCGCTAGTTAACCTAAGTAGTACAAATGTCCCATAGGGATCCTACATAGTCAAAGTGCCCTTTGGTTAACCTAGATAGTCCAAGTGCCCTCTAGGGAACATAGATAGTCCAAGTGTTATCTAGGTAACCTAGATAGTCCATGGGCCCGCTAGTTAACCTACATAGTCCTAGGGCTCGCTTGTTAACTTTGATAGTCCAAGTGCCCGCTGGTTAACCTAGATCGTCCAAGTGCCCGCTAGTTAACCTAGATCGTCCAAGTGCCGGCTAGTTAACCTACATAGTCCAAGTGCCCGTTCGTTAACATAGATAGTCCAAGTGCCCGCTAGTTAACCTAGATAGTCCTAGTGCCCGTTAGTTAACCTAGAGTGTCCAAGTGCCCACTAGGGGATGTACATAGTCCAAGTGCCCGCTAGGTTACCTAGATAGTCCACGTGCCCGCTAGGTTACCTACATATTCCAAGTGCCTGTTCGTTAACCTAGATAGTCCAAGTGCCCGCTAGGTAACCTAGATAGTCCAAGTGCCCGCTAGTTAACCTACATAGTCCAAGTGACCGCTAGGTAACCTAGATAGTCAAAGTGCCCGTGAGTCAACCTAGATAGTCCAAGTGCCTGCTAGGTAACCTACATAGTCCAAGTGACCGCTAGGTAACCTAGATAGTCAAAGTGCCCGTGAGTCAACCTAGATAGTCCAAGTGCCTGCTAGGTAACCTAGATAGTACAAGGGCCCGCTAGTTAACCTACATAGTCCAAGTGCCCGATAGGGAACCTACATACTCCAAGTGCCCGTTAGGGAGCGTACATAGTCCAAGTGCCCGCTAGGTAACATAGATAGTCCAAGTGCCCGCAAGTTAACCTACATAGTCCAAGTGCCCGCTAGGTAACCTAGATAGTCCAAGGGCCCTCTTATTAACCTATGTAGTCCAAGTGCCCGCTAGTTAACCTACATAGTCAAAGGGCCGGCTAGTTAACCTAGATCGTCCAAGTGTCCGCTAGGTAACCTACATAGTCCAAATGCCCGCAAGGAAACCTACATAGTTAAAGTGCCCGCTAGGGAACCTACATAATCCAAGTGCCCGCTCTGGAACATACATAGTCCAAGTGACCGTTCGCTAACCTAGATAGTCCAAGGGCCCGCTAGTTGACCTACAAAGTCCATGTGCCAGCTAGGTAACCTAGATAATCCAAGTGCCCGCTAGGTAACCTACATAGTCCAAGTGCCCGCTAGGTAACCTAAATAGTCCAAATGCCCGCTAGGGAAACTACATAGTTCAAGTGCCCGCTAGTTAACCTAGATAGTCCTAGTGCCCCCTAGTAAACCTACATAATCCATGGGCCCGATAGTTAACCTACATAGTGCAAGGGCCCGCTAGTTAACCTAGATCGTGCAAGTGTCCGCTAGTTAACCTACATCGTCCAAGTGCCCGCTAAGTAACCTAGATAGTCCAAGTGCCCGCTAGTTAACCTAAGTAGTACAAATGTCCCATAGGGATCCTACATAGTCAAAGTGCCCTTTGGTTAACCTAGATAGTCCAAGTGCCCTCTAGGGAACATAGATAGTCCAAGTGTTATCTAGGTAACCTAGATAGTCCATGGGCCCGCTAGTTAACCTACATAGTCCTAGGGCTCGCTTGTTAACTTTGATAGTCCAAGTGCCCGCTGGTTAACCTAGATCGTCCAAGTGCCCGCTAGTTAACCTAGATCTTCCAAGTGCCCGCTAGGGATCCTTCATAATCCAAGTGCCTCCTAGGTAACCTAGATAGTGCAACTGCACGCTAGTTAACCTAGATAGTCCTATTGCCCGTTAGTTAACCTAGATAGTCCAAGTGCCCACTAGGGGACGTACGTAGTCCAAGTGCCCGCTAGGTAACCTACATAGTCCAAGGGCCCGCTAGTTAAACTAAATAGTCCAAGTCCGCTAGTTAACCTAGATAGTCCAAGTGCCCGCTAGTAACCTACATAGTATAAGGGCCCGCGAGTTGACCTAGATTATCCAAGTGCCCGCTAGTTAACCTAAGTAGTACAAATGTCCCATAGGGATCCTACATAGTCAAAGTGCCCTTTGGTTAACCTAGATAGTCCAAGTGCCCTCTAGGGAACATAGATAGTCCAAGTGTTATCTAGGTAACCTAGATAGTCCATGGGCCCGCTAGTTAACCTACATAGTCCTAGGGCTCGCTTGTTAACTTTGATAGTCCAAGTGCCCGCTAGTTAACCTAGATCGTCAAAGTGCCGGCTAGTTAACCTACATAGTCCAAGGGCTCGCTTGTTAACTTTGATAGTCCAAGTGCCCGCAGGTTAACCTAGATCGTCCAAGTGCCCGCGAGGTAACCTAGATCGTCCAAGTGCCGGCTAGTTAACCTACATAGTCCAAGGGCCCACTTGTTAACCTAGATCATCCAAGTGTCCTCTAGTTAACCTACATAGTCCAAGTGCCCGCTAGGTAACCTACATAGTTCAAGTGTCTGCTAGGTAACCTACATAGTCCAAGTGCCCGCTAGTTAACATAGATAGTCCAAGTGCCCGCTAGGGAAGGTTCATGGTCCAAGTGCCCGCTAGGTAACCTAGAGAGTGCAAGTGCCCGCTAGTTAAGCTACATAGTCCAAGTGCCTGCTAGGTAACTTAGATAGTCCAAGGGACTGCTAGTTAACTTACGTAGTCCAAGTGCCCGCTAGGTAACCTACATAATGCAAGTGTCCGTTAGTTAACCTACATAGTCCAAGTGCCCTCTAGTTAACCTAGATAGTAGAAGTGCCCGCTAGGAAACCTACATAGTGCAAGTGTCCGCTAGTTAACCTACGTAGTCCAAGGGACCGCTAGTTAACCTAGATAGTCCAAGTACCCGCTAGTTAACCTAGATTGTCCAATTGTCCGCTAGTTAACCTACATAGTCCAAGTGCCCTTTAGGGAACCTAGATAGTCCAAGTGACCGCTAGGGAACCTACAAAGTCCAAGTGCCCTCTAGTTAACCTAGATAGTCCAAGTGCCCGATAGTAATCCTAGATAGTCCAAGTGCCCGCTAGTTAACCTAAGTAGTACAAATGTCCTGTAGGGATCCTACATAGTCCAAGTGCCCGCTAGGTAACCTACATAGTCCAAGTGCCCGCTAGGGAACCTACATAGTCCAAGTGCTATCTAGGTAACCTAGATAGTCCAAGGGCCCGCTAGTTAACCTACATAGTGCAAGGGCCCGCTAGTTAACCTAGATCGTGCAAGTGTCCGCTAGTTAACCTACATCGTCCAAGTGCCCGCTAAGTAACCTAGATAGTGCAAGTGCCCGCTAGGGATCCTTCATAATCCAAGTGCCTCCTAGGTAACCTAGATAGTGCAACTGCACGCTAGTTAACCTAGATAGTCCTATTGCCCGTTAGTTAACCTAGATAGTCCAAGTGCCCACTAGGGGACGTACGTAGTCCAAGTGCCCGCTAGGTAACCTACATAGTCCAAGGGCCCGCTAGTTAAACTAAATAGTCCAAGTCCGCTAGTTAACCTAGATAGTCCAAGTGCCCGCTAGTAACCTACATAGTATAAGGGCCCGCGAGTTGACCTAGATTATCCAAGTGCCCGCTAGTTAACCTAAGTAGTACAAATGTCCCATAGGGATCCTACATAGTCAAAGTGCCCTTTGGTTAACCTAGATAGTCCAAGTGCCCTCTAGGGAACATAGATAGTCCAAGTGTTATCTAGGTAACCTAGATAGTCCATGGGCCCGCTAGTTAACCTACATAGTCCTAGGGCTCGCTTGTTAACTTTGATAGTCCAAGTGCCCGCTGGTTAACCTAGATCGTCCAAGTGCCCGCTAGTTAACCTAGATCGTCCAAGTGCCGGCTAGTTAACCTACATAGTCCAAGTGCCCGTTCGTTAACATAGATAGTCCAAGTGCCCGCTAGGTAACCTAGATAGTCCAAGTTCCTGCTAGGTAACCTAGATATTCCAAGTGCCTGCTAGTTAACCTACATAGTCCAAGTGCTCGCTAGGTAACCTAGATAGTCAAAGTGCCCGTTAGGTAACCTAGATAATCCAAGTGCCCGCTAGGCAACATACATAGTCCAAGTGCCCGTTTGTTAACCTAGAAATCCAAGTGCCCGCTATGTAACCTAGACAGTCCAAGTGCCCGCTAGGTTACCTGCATAGTCCAAGTGCCCGTTCGTTAACCTACATAGTCCAAGTGCCCGCTAGGGAACCTATATAGTCCAAGTGCTATCTAGGTAACCTACATAGTCCCAGGGCCCGCTAGTTAACCTACATAGTCCAAGGGCTCGCTTGTTTACTTTGATAGTCCAAGTGCCCATTAGTTAACCTAGATCGTCCAAGTGCCCGCTAGTTAACCTAGGTCGCCCAAGTGTCCTTTAGTTAACCTACATAGTCTAAGTGCCCGATAGGGACCCTACATAATCCAAGTGCCCGCTATGCACCCTACATAGTCCAAGTGCCCGTTAGTTAACCTAGATAGTCAAAGTGCCTGCTAGGTAACCTAGATTGTCCAAGTGCCCGCTAGGTAACCTAGATAGTCCAAGTGCCCGCTAGGTAACCTAGATAGTCCAAATGCCCGCTAGGGAAACTACATAGTCCAAGTGCCCGCTAGGTAACCTAGATAGTCCAAGTGCCCGCTGGGTAACCTAGATAGTCCAAATGCCCGCTAGGAAACGACATAGTCCAGTGCCCGCTAGTTAGCCTAGATAGTCCAAGTGCCTGCTAGTAAACCTACATAATCCATGGGCCCGCTAGTTAACCTACATAATACAAGGGCCTGCTAGTTAACCTAGATCGTGTAAGTGCCTGTTAGCTAACCTAGGTAGTCCAAGGGCCCGCTAGTTGACCTGCATAGTCCAAGTGCCAGCTAGGTAACCTAGATAGTCCAAGTGCCCGCTAGGTAACCTACATAGTCCAAGTTCCCGCTTGGTAACTTTATAGTCCAAATGCCCACTAGGGAAACTACATAGTCCAAGTACCCGGTAGTTAACCTAGATAGTCCAAGTGCCTGCAAGTAAACTTAAATAATCCATGGGCCCGCTAGTTAACCTACATAGTGCAAGGGCCCGCTAGTTAACCTAGATCGTGCAAGTGTCCGCTAGTTAACCTACATAGTTCAAGTGCCCGCTAGTTAACCTAGATAGTCCATGTGCCCGCTAGGGATCCTTCATAATCCAAGTGCCTGCTAGGTAACCTAGATAGTCCAAGTGCCCGCTAGTTAACCTAGATAGTCCTAGTGCCCGTTAGTTAACCTAGAGTGTCCAAGTGCCCACTAGGGGATGTACATAGTCCAAGTGCCCGCTAGGTTACCTAGATAGTCCACGTGCCCGCTAGGTTACCTACATATTCCAAGTGCCTGTTCGTTAACCTAGATAGTCCAAGTGCCCGCTAGGTAACCTAGATAGTCCAAGTGCCCGCTAGTTAACCTACATAGTCCAAGTGACCGCTAGGTAACCTAGATAGTCAAAGTGCCCGTGAGTCAACCTAGATAGTCCAAGTGCCTGCTAGGTAACCTACATAGTCCAAGTGACCGCTAGGTAACCTAGATAGTCAAAGTGCCCGTGAGTCAACCTAGATAGTCCAAGTGCCTGCTAGGTAACCTAGATAGTACAAGGGCCCGCTAGTTAACCTACATAGTCCAAGTGCCCGATAGGGAACCTACATACTCCAAGTGCCCGTTAGGGAGCGTACATAGTCCAAGTGCCCGCTAGGTAACATAGATAGTCCAAGTGCCCGCAAGTTAACCTACATAGTCCAAGTGCCCGCTAGGTAACCTAGATAGTCCAAGGGCCCTCTTATTAACCTATGTAGTCCAAGTGCCCGCTAGTTAACCTACATAGTCAAAGGGCCGGCTAGTTAACCTAGATCGTCCAAGTGTCCGCTAGGTAACCTACATAGTCCAAATGCCCGCAAGGAAACCTACATAGTTAAAGTGCCCGCTAGGGAACCTACATAATCCAAGTGCCCGCTCTGGAACATACATAGTCCAAGTGACCGTTCGCTAACCTAGATAGTCCAAGGGCCCGCTAGTTGACCTACAAAGTCCATGTGCCAGCTAGGTAACCTAGATAATCCAAGTGCCCGCTAGGTAACCTACATAGTCCAAGTGCCCGCTAGGTAACCTAAATAGTCCAAATGCCCGCTAGGGAAACTACATAGTTCAAGTGCCCGCTAGTTAACCTAGATAGTCCTAGTGCCCCCTAGTAAACCTACATAATCCATGGGCCCGCTAGTTAACCTACATAGTGCAAGGGCCCGCTAGTTAACCTAGATCGTGCAAGTGTCCGCTAGTTAACCTACATCGTCCAAGTGCCCGCTAAGTAACCTAGATAGTCCAAGTGCCCGCTAGGGATCCTTCATAATCCAAGTGCCTCCTAGGTAACCTAGATAGTGCAACTGCACGCTAGTTAACCTAGATAGTCCTATTGCCCGTTAGTTAACCTAGATAGTCCAAGTGCCCACTAGGGGACGTACGTAGTCCAAGTGCCCGCTAGGTAACCTACATAGTCCAAGGGCCCGCTAGTTAAACTAAATAGTCCAAGTCCGCTAGTTAACCTAGATAGTCCAAGTGCCCGCTAGTAACCTACATAGTATAAGGGCCCGCGAGTTGACCTAGATTATCCAAGTGCCCGCTAGTTAACCTAAGTAGTACAAATGTCCCATAGGGATCCTACATAGTCAAAGTGCCCTTTGGTTAACCTAGATAGTCCAAGTGCCCTCTAGGGAACATAGATAGTCCAAGTGTTATCTAGGTAACCTAGATAGTCCATGGGCCCGCTAGTTAACCTACATAGTCCTAGGGCTCGCTTGTTAACTTTGATAGTCCAAGTGCCCGCTGGTTAACCTAGATCGTCCAAGTGCCCGCTAGTTAACCTAGATCGTCCAAGTGCCCGCTAGGGATCCTTCATAATCCAAGTGCCTCCTAGGTAACCTAGATAGTGCAACTGCACGCTAGTTAACCTAGATAGTCCTATTGCCCGATAGTTAACCTAGATAGTCCAAGTGCCCACTAGGGGACGTACGTAGTCCAAGTGCCCGCTAGGTAACCTACATAGTCCAAGGGCCCGCTAGTTAAACTAAATAGTCCAAGTCCGCTAGTTAACCTAGATAGTCCAAGTGCCCGCTAGTAACCTACATAGTATAAGGGCCCGCGAGTTGACCTAGATTATCCAAGTGCCCGCTAGTTAACCTAAGTAGTACAAATGTCCCATAGGGATCCTACATAGTCAAAGTGCCCTTTGGTTAACCTTGATAGTCCAAGTGCCCTCTAGGGAACATAGATAATCCAAGTGTTATCTAGGTAACCTAGATAGTCCATGGGCCCGCTAGTTAACCTACATAGTCCTAGGGCTCGCTTGTTAACTTTGATAGTCCAAGTGCCCGCTGGTTAACCTAGATCGTCCAAGTGCCCGCTAGTTAACCTAGATCGTCCAAGTGCCGGCTAGTTAACCTACATAGTCCAAGGGCTCGCTTGTTAACTTTGATAGTCCAAGTGCCCGCAGGTTAACCTAGATCGTCCAAGTGCCCGCGAGGTAACCTAGATCGTCCAAGTGCCGGCTAGTTAACCTACATAGTCCAAGGGCCCACTTGTTAACCTAGATCATCCAAGTGTCCTCTAGTTAACCTACATAGTCCAAGTGCCCGCTAGGTAACCTACATAGTTCAAGTGTCTGCTAGGTAACCTACATAGTCCAAGTGCCCGCTAGTTAACATAGATAGTCCAAGTGCCCGCTAGGGAAGGTTCATGGTCCAAGTGCCCGCTAGGTAACCTAGAGAGTGCAAGTGCCCGCTAGTTAACCTACATAGTCCAAGTGCCTGCTAGGTAACTTAGATAGTCCAAGGGACTGCTAGTTAACTTACGTAGTCCAAGTGCCCGCTAGGTAACCTACATAATGCAAGTGTCCGTTAGTTAACCTACATAGTCCAAGTGCCCTCTAGTTAACCTAGATAGTAGAAGTGCCCGCTAGGAAACCTACATAGTGCAAGTGTCCGCTAGTTAACCTACGTAGTCCAAGGGACCGCTAGTTAACCTAGATAGTCCAAGTACCCGCTAGTTAACCTAGATCGTCCAATTGTCCGCTAGTTAACCTACATAGTCCAAGTGCCCTTTAGGGAACCTAGATAGTCCAAGTGACCGCTAGGGAACCTACAAAGTCCAAGTGCCCTCTAGTTAACCTAGATAGTCCAAGTGCCCGATAGTAATCCTAGATAGTCCAAGTGCCCGCTAGTTAACCTAAGTAGTACAAATGTCCTGTAGGGATCCTACATAGTCCAAGTGCCCGCTAGGTAACCTACATAGTCCAAGTGCCCGCTAGGGAACCTACATAGTCCAAGTGCTATCTAGGTAACCTAGATAGTCCAAGGGCCCGCTAGTTAACCTACATAGTGCAAGGGCCCGCTAGTTAACCTAGATCGTGCAAGTGTCCGCTAGTTAACCTACATCGTCCAAGTGCCCGCTAAGTAACCTAGATCGTCCAAGTGCCCGCTAGGGATCCTTCATAATCCAAGTGCCTCCTAGGTAACCTAGATAGTGCAACTGCACGCTAGTTAACCTAGATAGTCCTATTGCCCGTTAGTTAACCTAGATAGTCCAAGTGCCCACTAGGGGACGTACGTAGTCCAAGTGCCCGCTAGGTAACCTACATAGTCCAAGGGCCCGCTAGTTAAACTAAATAGTCCAAGTCCGCTAGTTAACCTAGATAGTCCAAGTGCCCGCTAGTAACCTACATAGTATAAGGGCCCGCGAGTTGACCTAGATTATCCAAGTGCCCGCTAGTTAACCTAAGTAGTACAAATGTCCCATAGGGATCCTACATAGTCAAAGTGCCCTTTGGTTAACCTAGATAGTCCAAGTGCCCTCTAGGGAACATAGATAGTCCAAGTGTTATCTAGGTAACCTAGATAGTCCATGGGCCCGCTAGTTAACCTACATAGTCCTAGGGCTCGCTTGTTAACTTTGATAGTCCAAGTGCCCGCTGGTTAACCTAGATCGTCCAAGTGCCCGCTAGTTAACCTAGATCGTCCTAGTGCCGGCTAGTTAACCTACATAGTCCAAGTGCCCGTTCGTTAACATAGATAGTCCAAGTGCCCGCTAGGTAACCTAGATAGTCCAAGTTCCTGCTAGGTAACCTAGATATTCCAAGTGCCTGCTAGTTAACCTACATAGTCCAAGTGCTCGCTAGGTAACCTAGATAGTCAAAGTGCCCGTTAGGTAACCTAGATAATCCAAGTGCCCGCTAGGCAACACACATAGTCCAAGTGCCCGTTTGTTAACCTAGAAGTCCAAGTGCCCGCTATGTAACCTAGACAGTCCAAGTGCCCGCTAGGTTACCTGCATAGTCCAAGTGCCCGTTCGTTAACCTAGATAGTCCAAGTGCCCGCTAGGGAACCTATATAGTCCAAGTGCTATCTAGGTAACCTACATAGTCCCAGGGCCCGCTAGTTAACCTACATAGTCCAAGGGCTCGCTTGTTTACTTTGATAGTCCAAGTGCCCATTAGTTAACCTAGATCGTCCAAGTGCCCGCTAGTTAACCTAGGTCGCCCAAGTGTCCTTTAGTTAACCTACATAGTCTAAGTGCCCGATAGGGACCCTACATAATCCAAGTGCCCGCTATGCACCCTACATAGTCCAAGTGCCCGTTAGTTAACCTAGATAGTCAAAGTGCCTGCTAGGTAACCTAGATTGTCCAAGTGCCCGCTAGGTAACCTAGATAGTCCAAGTGCCCACTAGGTAACCTAGATAGTCCAAATGCCCGCTAGGGAAACTACATAGTCCAAGTGCCCGCTAGGGGACGTACGTAGTCCAAGTGCCCGCTAGGTAACCTACATAGTCCAAGGGCCCGCTAGTTAAACTAAATAGTCCAAGTCCGCTAGTTAACCTAGATAGTCCAAGTGCCCGCTAGTAACCTACATAGTATAAGGGCCCGCGAGTTGACCTAGATTATCCAAGTGCCCGCTAGTTAACCTAAGTAGTACAAATGTCCCATAGGGATCCTACATAGTCAAAGTGCCCTTTGGTTAACCTAGATAGTCCAAGTGCCCTCTAGGGAACATAGATAGTCCAAGTGTTATCTAGGTAACCTAGATAGTCCATGGGCCCGCTAGTTAACCTACATAGTCCTAGGGCTCGCTTGTTAACTTTGATAGTCCAAGTGCCCGCTGGTTAACCTAGATCGTCCAAGTGCCCGCTAGTTAACCTAGATCGTCCAAGTGCCGGCTAGTTAACCTACATAGTCCAAGGGCTCGCTTGTTAACTTTGATAGTCCAAGTGCCCGCAGGTTAACCTAGATCGTCCAAGTGCCCGCGAGGTAACCTAGATCGTCCAAGTGCCGGCTAGTTAACCTACATAGTCCAAGGGCCCACTTGTTAACCTAGATCATCCAAGTGTCCTCTAGTTAACCTACATAGTCCAAGTGCCCGCTAGGTAACCTACATAGTTCAAGTGTCTGCTAGGTAACCTACATAGTCCAAGTGCCCGCTAGTTAACATAGATAGTCCAAGTGCCCGCTAGGGAAGGTTCATGGTCCAAGTGCCCGCTAGGTAACCTAGAGAGTGCAAGTGCCCGCTAGTTAACCTACTTAGTCCAAGTGCCTGCTAGGTAACTTAGATAGTCCAAGGGACTGCTAGTTAACTTACGTAGTCCAAGTGCCCGCTAGGTAACCTACATAATGCAAGTGTCGGTTAGTTAACCTACATAGTCCAAGTGCCCTCTAGTTAACCTAGATAGTAGAAGTGCCCGCTAGGAAACCTACATAGTGCAAGTGTCCGCTAGTTAACCTACGTAGTCCAAGGGACCGCTAGTTAACCTAGATAGTCCAAGTACCCGCTAGTTAACCTAGATCGTCCAATTGTCCGCTAGTTAACCTAGATCGTCCAATTGTCCGCTAGTTAACCTACATAGTCCAAGTGCCCTTTAGGGAACCTAGATAGTCCAAGTGACCGCTAGGGAACCTACAAAGTCCAAGTGCCCTCTAGTTAACCTAGATAGTCCAAGTGCCCGATAGTAATCCTAGATAGTCCAAGTGCCCGCTAGTTAACCTAAGTAGTACAGATGTCCTGTAGGGATCCTACATAGTCCAAGTGCCCGCTAGGTAACCTACATAGTCCAAGTGCCCGCTAGGGAACCTACATAGTCCAAGTGCTATCTAGGTAACCTAGATAGTCCAAGGGCCCGCTAGTTAACCTACATAGTGCAAGGGCCCGCTAGTTAACCTAGATCGTGCAAGTGTCCGCTAGTTAACCTACATCGTCCAAGTGCCCGCTAAGTAACCTAGATAGTCCAAGTGCCCGCTAGGGATCCTTCATAATCCAAGTGCCTCCTAGGTAACCTAGATAGTGCAACTGCACGCTAGTTAACCTAGATAGTCCTATTGCCCGTTAGTTAACCTAGATAGTCCAAGTGCCCACTAGGGGACGTACGTAGTCCAAGTGCCCGCTAGGTAACCTACATAGTCCAAGGGCCCGCTAGTTAAACTAAATAGTCCAAGTCCGCTAGCTAACCTAGATAGTCCAAGTGCCCGCTAGTAACCTACATAGTATAAGGGCCCGCGAGTTGACCTAGATTATCCAAGTGCCCGCTAGTTAACCTAAGTAGTACAAATGTCCCATAGGGATCCTATATAGTCAAAGTGCCCTTTGGTTAACCTAGATAGTCCAAGTGCCCTCTAGGGAACATAGATAGTCCAAGTGTTATCTAGGTAACCTAGATAGTCCATGGGCCCGCTAGTTAACCTACATAGTCCTAGGGCTCGCTTGTTAACTTTGATAGTCCAAGTGCCCGCTGGTTAACCTAGATCGTCCAAGTGCCCGCTAGTTAACCTAGATCGTCCAAGTGCCGGCTAGTTAACCTACATAGTCCAAGTGCCCGTTCGTTAACATAGATAGTCCAAGTGCCCGCTAGGTAACCTAGATAGTCCAAGTTCCTGCTAGGTAACCTAGATATTCCAAGTGGCTGCTAGTTAACCTACATAGTCCAAGTGCTCGCTAGGTAACCTAGATAGTCAAAGTGCCCGTTAGGTAACCTAGATAATCCAAGTGCCCGCTAGGCAACATACATAGTCCAAGTGCCCGTTTGTTAACCTAGAAGTCCAAGTGCCCGCTATGTAACCTAGACAGTCCAAGTGCCCGCTAGGTTACCTGCATAGTCCAAGTGCCCGTTCGTTAACCTAGATAGTCCAAGTGCCCGCTAGGGAACCTATATAGTCCAAGTGCTATCTACGTAACCTACATAGTCCCAGGGCCCGCTAGTTAACCTACATAGTCCAAGGGCTCGCTTGTTTACTTTGATAGTCCAAGTGCCCATTAGTTAACCTAGATCGTCCAAGTGCCCGCTAGTTAACCTAGGTCGCCCAAGTGTCCTTTAGTTAACCTACATAGTCTAAGTGCCCGATAGGGACCCTACATAATCCAAGTGCCCGCTATGCAACCTACATAGTCCAAGTGCCCGTTAGTTAACCTAGATAGTCAAAGTGCCTGCTAGGTAACCTAGATTGTCCAAGTGCCCGCTAGGTAACCTAGATAGTCCAAGTGCCCGCTAGGTAACCTAGATAGTCCAAATGCCCGCTAGGGAAACTACATAGTCCAAGTGCCCGCTAGGTAACCTAGATAGTCCAAGTGCCCGCTGGGTAACCTAGATAGTCCAAATGCCCGCTAGGAAACGACATAGTCCAGTGCCCGCTAGTTAGCCTAGATAGTCCAAGTGCCTGCTAGTAAACCTACATAATCCATGGGCCCGCTAGTTAACCTACATAATACAAGGGCCTGCTAGTTAACCTAGATCGTGTAAGTGCCAGTTAGCTAACCTAGGTAGTCCAAGGGCCCGCTAGTTGACCTGCATAGTCCAAGTGCCAGCTAGGTAACCTAGATAGTCCAAGTGCCCGCTAGGTAACCTACATAGTCCAAGTTCCCGCTTGATAACTTAATAGTCCAAATGCCCACTAGGGAAACTACATAGTCCAAGTACCCGGTAGTTAACCTAGATAGTCCAAGTGCCTGCAAGTAAACTTAAATAATCCATGGGCCCGCTAGTTAACCTACATAGTGCAAGGGCCCGCTAGTTAACCTAGATCGTGCAAGTGTCCGCTAGTTAACCTACATAGTTCAAGTGCCCGCTAGTTAACCTAGATAGTCCATGTGCCCGCTAGGGATCCTTCATAATCCAAGTGCCTGCTAGGTAACCTAGATAGTCCAAGTGCCCGCTAGTTAACCTAGATAGTCCTAGTGCCCGTTAGTTAACCTAGAGTGTCCAAGTGCCCACTAGGGGATGTACATAGTCCAAGTGCCCGCTAGGTTACCTAGATAGTCCACGTGCCCGCTAGGTTACCTACATATTCCAAGTGCCTGTTCGTTAACCTAGATAGTCCAAGTGCCCGCTAGGTAACCTAGATAGTCCAAGTGCCCGCTGGGTAACCTAGATAGTCCAAATGCCCGCTAGGAAACGACATAGTCCAGTGCCCGCTAGTTAGCCTAGATAGTCCAAGTGCCTGCTAGTAAACCTACATAATCCATGGGCCCGCTAGTTAACCTACATAATACAAGGGCCTGCTAGTTAACCTAGATCGTGTAAGTGCCAGTTAGCTAACCTAGGTAGTCCAAGGGCCCGCTAGTTGACCTGCATAGTCCAAGTGCCAGCTAGGTAACCTAGATAGTCCAAGTGCCCGCTAGGTAACCTACATAGTCCAAGTTCCCGCTTGGTAACTTAATAGTCCAAATGCCCACTAGGGAAACTACATAGTCCAAGTACCCGGTAGTTAACCTAGATAGTCCAAGTGCCTGCAAGTAAACTTAAATAATCCATGGGCCCGCTAGTTAACCTACATAGTGCAAGGGCCCGCTAGTTAACCTAGATCGTGCAAGTGTCCGCTAGTTAACCTACATAGTTCAAGTGCCCGCTAGTTAACCTAGATAGTCCATGTGCCCGCTAGGGATCCTTCATAATCCAAGTGCCTGCTAGGTAACCTAGATAGTCCAAGTGCCCGCTAGTTAACCTAGATAGTCCTAGTGCCCGTTAGTTAACCTAGAGTGTCCAAGTGCCCACTAGGGGATGTACATAGTCCAAGTGCCCGCTAGGTTACCTAGATAGTCCACGTGCCCGCTAGGTTACCTACATATTCCAAGTGCCTGTTCGTTAACCTAGATAGTCCAAGTGCCCGCTAGGTAACCTAGATAGTCCAAGTGCCCGCTAGTTAACCTACATTGTCCAAGTGACCGCTAGGTAACCTAGATAGTCAAAGTGCCCGTGAGTCAACCTAGATAGTCCAAGTGCCTGCTAGGTAACCTAGATAGTACAAGGGCCCGCTAGTTAACCTACATAGTCCAAGTGCTCGATAGGGAACCTACATACTCCAAGTGCCCGTTAGGGAGCGTACATAGTCCAAGTGCCCGCTAGGTAACATAGATAGTCCAAGTGCCCGCAAGTTAACCTACATAGTCCAAGTGCCCGCTAGGTAACCTAGATAGTCCAAGGGCCCTCTTATTAACCTATGTAGTCCAAGTGCCCGCTAGTTAACCTACATAGTCAAAGGGCCGGCTAGTTAACCTAGATCGTCCAAGTGTCCGCTAGGTAACCTACATAGTCCAAATGCCCGCAAGGAAACCTACATAGTTAAAGTGCCCGCTAGGGAACCTACATAATCCAAGTGCCCGCTCTGGAACATACATAGTCCAAGTGACCGTTCGCTAACCTAGATAGTCCAAGGGCCCGCTAGTTGACCTACAAAGTCCATGTGCCAGCTAGGTAACCTAGAAAATCCAAGTGCCCGCTAGGTAACCTACATAGTCCAAGTGCCCGCTAGGTAACCTAAATAGTCCAAATGCCCGCTAGGGAAACTACATAGTTCAAGTGCCCGCTAGTTAACCTAGATAGTCCTAGTGCCCCCTAGTAAACCTACATAATCCATGGGCCCGCTAGTTAACCTACATAGTGCAAGGGCCCGCTAGTTAACCTAGATCGTGCAAGTGTCCGCTAGTTAACCTACATCGTCCAAGTGCCCGCTAAGTAACCTAGATAGTCCAAGTGCCCGCTAGGGATCCTTCATAATCCAAGTGCCTCCTAGGTAACCTAGATAGTGCAACTGCACGCTAGTTAACCTAGATAGTCCTATTGCCCGTTAGTTAACCTAGATAGTCCAAGTGCCCACTAGGGGACGTACGTAGTCCAAGTGCCCGCTAGGTAACCTACATAGTCCAAGGGCCCGCTAGTTAAACTAAATAGTCCAAGTCCGCTAGTTAACCTAGATAGTCCAAGTGCCCGCTAGTAACCTACATAGTATAAGGGCCCGCGAGTTGACCTAGATTATCCAAGTGCCCGCTAGTTAACCTAAGTAGTACAAATGTCCCATAGGGATCCTACATAGTCAAAGTGCCCTTTGGTTAACCTAGATAGTCCAAGTGCCCTCTAGGGAACATAGATAGTCCAAGTGTTATCTAGGTAACCTAGATAGTCCATGGGCCCGCTAGTTAACCTACATAGTCCTAGGGCTCGCTTGTTAACTTTGATAGTCCAAGTGCCCGCTGGTTAACCTAGATCGTCCAAGTGCCCGCTAGTTAACCTAGATCGTCCAAGTGCCGGCTAGTTAACCTACATAGTCCAAGGGCTCGCTTGTTAACTTTGATAGTCCAAGTGCCCGCAGGTTAACCTAGATCGTCCAAGTGCCCGCGAGGTAACCTAGATATTCCAAGTGCCGGCTAGTTAACCTACATAGTCCAAGGGCCCACTTGTTAACCTAGATCATCCAAGTGTCCTCTAGTTAACCTACATAGTCCAAGTGCCCGCTAGGTAACCTACATAGTTCAAGTGTCTGCTAGGTAACCTACATAGTCCAAGTGCCCGCTAGGGAAGGTTCATGGTCCAAGTGCCCGCTAGGTAACCTAGAGAGTGCAAGTGCCCGCTAGTTAACCTACATAGTCCAAGTGCCTGCTAGGTAACTTAGATAGTCCAAGGGACTGCTAGTTAACTTACGTAGTCCAAGTGCCCGCTAGGTAACCTACATAATGCAAGTGTCCGTTAGTTAACCTACATAGTCCAAGTGCCCTCTAGTTAACCTAGATAGTAGAAGTGCCCGCTAGGAAACCTACATAGTGCAAGTGTCCGCTAGTTAACCTACGTAGTCCAAGGGACCGCTAGTTAACCTAGATAGTCCAAGTACCCGCTAGTTAACCTAGATCGTCCAATTGTCCGCTAGTTAACCTACATAGTCCAAGTGCCCTTTAGGGAACCTAGATAGTCCAAGTGACCGCTAGGGAACCTACAAAGTCCAAGTGCCCTCTAGTTAACCTAGATAGTCCAAGTGCCCGATAGTAATCCTAGATAGTCCAAGTGCCCGCTAGTTAACCTAAGTAGTACAAATGTCCTGTAGGGATCCTACATAGTCCAAGTGCCCGCTAGGTAACCTACATAGTCCAAGTGCCCGCTAGGGAACCTACATAGTCCAAGTGCTATCTAGGTAACCTAGATAGTCCAAGGGCCCGCTAGTTAACCTACATAGTGCAAGGGCCCGCTAGTTAACCTAGATCGTGCAAGTGTCCGCTAGTTAACCTACATCGTCCAAGTGCCCGCTAAGTAACCTAGATAGTCCAAGTGCCCGCTAGGGATCCTTCATAATCCAAGTGCCTCCTAGGTAACCTAGATAGTGCAACTGCACGCTAGTTAACCTAGATAGTCCTATTGCCCGTTAGTTAACCTAGATAGTCCAAGTGCCCACTAGGGGACGTACGTAGTCCAAGTGCCCGCTAGGTAACCTACATAGTCCAAGGGCCCGCTAGTTAAACTAAATAGTCCAAGTCCGCTAGTTAACCTAGATAGTCCAAGTGCCCGCTAGTAACCTACATAGTATAAGGGCCCGCGAGTTGACCTAGATTATCCAAGTGCCCGCTAGTTAACCTAAGTAGTACAAATGTCCCATAGGGATCCTACATAGTCAAAGTGCCCTTTGGTTAACCTAGATAGTCCAAGTGCCCTCTAGGGAACATAGATAGTCCAAGTGTTATCTAGGTAACCTAGATAGTCCATGGGCCCGCTAGTTAACCTACATAGTCCTAGGGCTCGCTTGTTAACTTTGATAGTCCAAGTGCCCGCTGGTTAACCTAGATCGTCCAAGTGCCCGCTAGTTTACCTAGATCGTCCAAGTGCCGGCTAGTTAACCTACATAGTCCAAGTGCCCGTTCGTTAACATAGATAGTCCAAGTGCCCGCGAGGTAACCTAGATAGTCCAAGTTCCTGCTAGGTAACCTAGATATTCCAAGTGCCTGCTAGTTAACCTACATAGTCCAAGTGCTCGCTAGGTAACCTAGATAGTCAAAGTGCCCGTTAGGTAACCTAGATAATCCAAGTGCCCGCTAGGCAACATACATAGTCCAAGTGCCCGTTTGTTAACCTAGAAGTCCAAGTGCCCGCTATGTAACCTAGACAGTCCAAGTGCCCGCTAGGTTACCTGCATAGTCCAAGTGCCCGTTCGTTAACCTAGATAGTCCAAGTGCCCGCTAGGGAACCTATATAGTCCAAGTGCTATCTACGTAACCTACATAGTCCCAGGGCCCGCTAGTTAACCTACATAGTCCAAGGGCTCGCTTGTTTACTTTGATAGTCCAAGTGCCCATTAGTTAACCTAGATCGTCCAAGTGCCCGCTAGTTAACCTAGGTCGCCCAAGTGTCCTTTAGTTAACCTACATAGTCTAAGTGCCCGATAGGGACCCTACATAATCCAAGTGCCCGCTATGCACCCTACATAGTCCAAGTGCCCGTTAGTTAACCTAGATAGTCAAAGTGCCTGCTAGGTAACCTAGATTGTCCAAGTGCCCGCTAGGTAACCTAGATAGTCCAAGTGCCCGCTAGGTAACCTAGATAGTCCAAATGCCCGCTAGGGAAACTACATAGTCCAAGTGCCCGCTAGGTAACCTAGATAGTCCAAGTGCCCGCTGGGTAACCTAGATAGTCCAAATGCCCGCTAGGAAACGACATAGTCCAGTGCCCGCTAGTTAGCCTAGATAGTCCAAGTGCCTGCTAGTAAACCTACATAATCCATGGGCCCGCTAGTTAACCTACATAATACAAGGGCCTGCTAGTTAACCTAGATCGTGTAAGTGCCCGTTAGCTAACCTAGGTAGTCCAAGGGTCCGCTAGTTGACCTGCATAGTCCAAGTGCCAGCTAGGTAACCTAGATAGTCCAAGTGCCCGCTAGGTAACCTACATAGTCCAAGTTCCCGCTTGGTAACTTAATAGTCCAAATGCCCACTAGGGAAACTACATAGTCCAAGTACCCGGTAGTTAACCTAGATAGTCCAAGTGCCTGCAAGTAAACTTAAATAATCCATGGGCCCGCTAGTTAACCTACATAGTGCAAGGGCCCGCTAGTTAACCTAGATCGTGCAAGTGTCCGCTAGTTAACCTACATAGTTCAAGTGCCCGCTAGTTAACCTAGATAGTCCATGTGCCCGCTAGGGATCCTTCATAATCCAAGTGCCTGCTAGGTAACCTAGATAGTCCAAGTGCCCGCTAGTTAACCTAGATAGTCCTAGTGCCCGTTAGTTAACCTAGAGTGTCCAAGTGCCCACTAGGGGATGTACATAGTCCAAGTGCCCGCTAGGTTACCTAGATAGTCCACGTGCCCGCTAGGTTACCTACATATTCCAAGTGCCTGTTCGTTAACCTAGATAGTCCAAGTGCCCGCTAGGTAACCTAGATAGTCCAAGTGCCCGCTAGTTAACCTACATAGTCCAAGTGACCGCTAGGTAACCTAGATAGTCAAAGTGCCCGTGAGTCAACCTAGATAGTCCAAGTGCCTGCTAGGTAACCTAGATAGTACAAGGGCCCGCTAGTTAACCTACATAGTCCAAGTGCCCGATAGGGAACCTACATACTCCAAGTGCCCGTTAGGGAGCGTACATAGTCCAAGTGCCCGCTAGGTAGCATAGATAGTCCAAGTGCCTGCAAGTTAACCTACATAGTCCAAGTGCCCGCTAGGTAACCTAGATAGTCCAAGGGCCCTCTTATTAACCTATGTAGTCCAAGTGCCCGCTAGTTAACCTACATAGTCAAAGGGCCGGCTAGTTAACCTAGATCGTCCAAGTGTCCGCTAGGTAACCTACATAGTCCAAATGCCCGCAAGGAAACCTACATAGTTAAAGTGCCCGCTAGGGAACCTACATAATCCAAGTGCCCGCTCTGGAACATACATAGTCCAAGTGACCGTTCGCTAACCTAGATAGTCCAAGGGCCCGCTAGTTGACCTACAAAGTCCATGTGCCAGCTAGGTAACCTAGATAATCCAAGTGCCCGCTAGGTAACCTACATAGTCCAAGTGCCCGCTAGGTAACCTAAATAGTCCAAATGCCCGCTAGGGAAACTACATAGTTCAAGTGCCCGCTAGTTAACCTAGATAGTCCTAGTGCCCCCTAGTAAACCTACATAATCCATGGGCCCGCTAGTTAACCTACATAGTGCAAGGGCCCGCTAGTTAACCTAGATCGTGCAAGTGTCCGCTAGTTAACCTACATCGTCCAAGTGCCCGCTAAGTAACCTAGATAGTCCAAGTGCCCGCTAGGGATCCTTCATAATCCAAGTGCCTCCTAGGTAACCTAGATAGTGCAACTGCACGCTAGTTAACCTAGATAGTCCTATTGCCCGTTAGTTAACCTAGATAGTCCAAGTGCCCACTAGGGGACGTACGTAGTCCAAGTGCCCGCTAGGTAACCTACATAGTCCAAGGGCCCGCTAGTTAAACTAAATAGTCCAAGTCCGCTAGTTAACCTAGATAGTCCAAGTGCCCGCTAGTAACCTACATAGTATAAGGGCCCGCGAGTTGACCTAGATTATCCAAGTGCCCGCTAGTTAACCTAAGTAGTACAAATGTCCCATAGGGATCCTACATAGTCAAAGTGCCCTTTGGTTAACCTAGATAGTCCAAGTGCCCTCTAGGGAACATAGATAGTCCAAGTGTTATCTAGGTAACCTAGATAGTCCATGGGCCCGCTAGTTAACCTACATAGTCCTAGGGCTCGCTTGTTAACTTTGATAGTCCAAGTGCCCGCTGGTTAACCTAGATCGTCCAAGTGCCCGCTAGTTAACCTAGATCGTCCAAGTGCCGGCTAGTTAACCTACATAGTCCAAGGGCTCGCTTGTTAACTTTGATAGTCCAAGTGCCCGCAGGTTAACCTAGATCGTCCAAGTGCCCGCTAGTTAACCTAGATCGTCCAAGTGGCGGCTAGTTAACCTACATAGTCCAAGGGCCCACTTGTTAACCTAGATCATCCAAGTGTCCTCTAGTTAACCTACATAGTCCAAGTGCCCGCTAGGTAACCTACATAGTTCAAGTGTCTGCTAGGTAACCTACATAGTCCAAGTGCCCGCTAGTTAACATAGATAGTCCAAGTGCCCGCTAGGGAAGGTTCATAGTCCAAGTGCCCGCTAGGTAACCTAGAGAGTGCAAGTGCCCGCTAGTTAACCTACATAGTCCAAGTGCCTGCTAGGTAACTTAGATAGTCCAAGGGACTGCTAGTTAACTTACATAGTCCAAGTGCCCGCTAGGTAACCTACATAATGCAAGTGTCCGTTAGTTAACCTACATAGTCCAAGTGCCCTCTAGTTAACCTAGATAGTAGAAGTGCCCGCTAGGAAACCTACATAGTGCAAGTGTCCGCTAGTTAACCTACGTAGTCCAAGGGACCGCTAGTTAACCTAGATAGTCCAAGTACCTGCTAGTTAACCTAGATCGTCCAATTGTCCGCTAGTTAACCTACATAGTCCAAGTGCCCTTTAGGGAACCTAGATAGTCCAAGTGACTGCTAGGGAACCTACAAAGTCCAAGTGCCCTCTAGTTAACCTAGATAGTCCAAGTGCCCGATAGTAATCCTAGATAGTCCAAGTGCCCGCTAGTTAACCTAAGTAGTACAAATGTCCTGTAGTGATCCTACATAGTCCAAGTGCCCGCTAGGTAACTTACATAGTCCAAGTGCCCGCTAGGGAACCTACATAGTCCAAGTGCTATCTAGGTAACCTAGATAGTCCAAGGGCCCGCTAGTTAACCTACATAGTCCAAGGGCTCGCTTGTTCACTTTGATAGTCCAAGTGCCCGCTGGTTAACCTAGATCGTCCAAGTGCCCGCTAGTTAACCTAGATCGTCCAAGTGCCGGATAGTTAACGTACATAGTCTAAGGGCCCACTTGTTAACCTAGATCATCCAAGTGTCCACTAGTTAACCTACATAGACCAAGTGCCCGCTAGGTAACCTACATAGTGAAAGTGTCCGCTAGGTAACCCACATAGTCCAAGTGCCCGCTAGTTAATATAGATAGTCCAAGTGCCCGCTAGGGAACCTACATAGTCCAAGTGCCCTTTAGGGAACCTACATAGTCCAAGTGCTCGCTAGGGAATCTACATAATCCAAGTGCCCGTTAGGTAACCTAGATAGTCCAATTGCCCGTTAGTTAGCCTAGATAGTCCAAGGGCCCGCTAGTTGACCTACATAGTCCAAGTGCCAGCTAGGTAACCTAGATAGTACAAGTGCCCGCTAAGTAACCCAGATAGTCCAAGTGCCCGCTAGGGTTTGTACATAGACCAAGTGCCCGTTAGGTAACCTAGATAGTCCAAGTGCCTGCTAGTTAACCTACATAGTCCAAGTGCCAGATAGAAACCTACATAGTCCAAGTGCCCCATAGGGAACCTACATAGTCCAAGTGCCCGCTAGGTAACCTACATAGTCCAAGGGCCCGCTAGTTAAACTAAATAGTCCAAGTCCGCTAGTTAACCTAGATAGTCCAAGTGCACGCTAGTAACCTACATAGTATAAGGGCCCGCGAGTTGACCTAGATTATCCAAGTGCCCGCTAGTTAACCTAAGTAGTACAAATGTCCCATAGGGATCCTACATAGTCAAAGTGCCCTTTGGTTAACCTAGATAGTCCAAGTGCCCTCTAGGGAACATAGATAGTCCAAGTGTTATCTAGGTAACCTAGATAGTCCATGGGCCCGCTAGTTAACCTACATAGTCCTAGGGCTCGCTTGTTAACTTTGATAGTCCAAGTGCCCGCTGGTTAACCTAGATCGTCCAAGTGCCCGCTAGTTTACCTAGATCGTCCAAGTGCCGGCTAGTTAACCTACATAGTCCAAGTGCCCGTTCGTTAACATAGATAGTCCAAGTGCCCGCGAGGTAACCTAGATAGTCCAAGTTCCTGCTAGGTAACCTAGATATTCCAAGTGCCTGCTAGTTAACCTACATAGTCCAAGTGCTCGCTAGGTAACCTAGATAGTCAAAGTGCCCGTTAGGTAACCTAGATAATCCAAGTGCCCGCTAGGCAACATACATAGTCCAAGTGCCCGTTTGTTAACCTAGAAGTCCAAGTGCCCGCTATGTAACCTAGACAGTCCAAGTGCCCGCTAGGTTACCTGCATAGTCCAAGTGCCCGTTCGTTAACCTAGATAGTCCAAGTGCCCGCTAGGGAACCTATATAGTCCAAGTGCTATCTACGTAACCTACATAGTCCCAGGGCCCGCTAGTTAACCTACATAGTCCAAGGGCTCGCTTGTTTACTTTGATAGTCCAAGTGCCCATTAGTTAACCTAGATCGTCCAAGTGCCCGCTAGTTAACCTAGGTCGCCCAAGTGTCCTTTAGTTAACCTACATAGTCTAAGTGCCCGATAGGGACCCTACATAATCCAAGTGCCCGCTATGCAACCTACATAGTCCAAGTGCCCGTTAGTTAACCTAGATAGTCAAAGTGCCTGCTAGGTAACCTAGATTGTCCAAGTGCCCGCTAGGTAACCTAGATAGTCCAAGTGCCTGCTAGGGAAACTACATAGTCCAAGTGCCCGCTAGGTAACCTAGATAGTCCAAGTGCCCGCTGGGTAACCTAGATAGTCCAAATGCCCGCTAGGAAACGACATAGTCCAGTGCCCGCTAGTTAGCCTAGATAGTCCAAGTGCCTGCTAGTAAACCTACATAATCCATGGGCCCGCTAGTTAACCTACATAATACAAGGGCCTGCTAGTTAACCTAGATCGTGTAAGTGCCCGTTAGCTAACCTAGGTAGTCCAAGGGTCCGCTAGTTGACCTGCATAGTCCAAGTGCCAGCTAGGTAACCTAGATAGTCCAAGTGCCCGCTAGGTAACCTACATAGTCCAAGTTCCCGCTTGGTAACTTAATAGTCCAAATGCCCACTAGGGAAACTACATAGTCCAAGTACCCGGTAGTTAACCTAGATAGTCCAAGTGCCTGCAAGTAAACTTAAATAATCCATGGGCCCGCTAGTTAACCTACATAGTGCAAGGGCCCGCTAGTTAACCTAGATCGTGCAAGTGTCCGCTAGTTAACCTACATAGTTCAAGTGCCCGCTAGTTAACCTAGATAGTCCATGTGCCCGCTAGGGATCCTTCATAATCCAAGTGCCTGCTAGGTAACCTAGATAGTCCAAGTGCCCGCTAGTTAACCTAGATAGTCCTAGTGCCCATTAGTTAACCTAGAGTGTCCAAGTGCCCACTAGGGGATGTACATAGTCCAAGTGCCCGCTAGGTTACCTACATATTCCAAGTGCCTGTTCGTTAACCTAGATAGTCCAAGTGCCCGCTAGGTAACCTAGATAGTCCAAGTGCCCGCTAGTTAACCTACATAGTCCAAGTGACCGCTAGGTAACCTAGATAGTCAAAGTGCCCGTGAGTCAACCTAGATAGTCCAAGTGCCTGCTAGGTAACCTAGATAGTACAAGGGCCCGCTAGTTAACCTACATAGTCCAAGTGCCCGATAGGGAACCTACATACTCCAAGTGCCCGTTAGGGAGCGTACATAGTCCAAGTGCCCGCTAGGTAACATAGATAGTCCAAGTGCCCGCAAGTTAACCTACATAGTCCAAGTGCCCGCTAGGTAACCTAGATAGTCCAAGGGCCCTCTTATTAACCTATGTAGTCCAAGTGCCCGCTAGTTAACCTACATAGTCAAAGGGCCGGCTAGTTAACCTAGATCGTCCAAGTGTCCGCTAGGTAACCTACATAGTCCAAATGCCCGCAAGGAAACCTACATAGTTAAAGTGCCCGCTAGGGAACCTACATAATCCAAGTGCCCGCTCTGGAACATACATAGTCCAAGTGACCGTTCGCTAACCTAGATAGTCCAAGGGCCCGCTAGTTGACCTACAAAGTCCATGTGCCAGCTAGGTAACCTAGATAATCCAAGTGCCCGCTAGGTAACCTACATAGTCCAAGTGCCCGCTAGGTAACCTAAATAGTCCAAATGCCCGCTAGGGAAACTACATAGTTCAAGTGCCCGCTAGTTAACCTAGATAGTCCTAGTGCCCCCTAGTAAACCTACATAATCCATGGGCCCGCTAGTTAACCTACATAGTGCAAGGGCCCGCTAGTTAACCTAGATCGTGCAAGTGTCCGCTAGTTAACCTACATCGTCCAAGTGCCCGCTAAGTAACCTAGATAGTCCAAGTGCCCGCTAGTAACCTACATAGTATAAGGGCCCGCGAGTTGACCTAGATTATCCAAGTGCCCGCTAGTTAACCTAAGTAGTACAAATGTCCCATAGGGATCCTACATAGTCAAAGTGCCCTTTGGTTAACCTAGATAGTCCAAGTGCCCTCTAGGGAACATAGATAGTCCAAGTGTTATCTAGGTAACCTAGATAGTCCATGGGCCCGCTAGTTAACCTACATAGTCCTAGGGCTCGCTTGTTAACTTTGATAGTCCAAGTGCCCGCTGGTTAACCTAGATCGTCCAAGTGCCCGCTAGTTAACCTAGATCGTCCAAGTGCCGGCTAGTTAACCTACATAGTCCAAGTGCCCGTTCGTTAACATAGATAGTCCAAGTGCCCGCGAGGTAACCTTGATATTCCAAGTGCCTGCTAGTTAACCTACATAGTCCAAGTGCTCGCTAGGTAACCTAGATAGTCAAAGTGCCCGTTAGGTAACCTAGATAATCCAAGTGCCCGCTAGGCAACATACATAGTCCAAGTGCCCGTTTGTTAACCTAGAAGTCCAAGTGCCCGCTATGTAACCTAGACAGTCCAAGTGCCCGCTAGGTTACCTGCATAGTCCAAGTGCCCGTTCGTTAACCTAGATAGTCCAAGTGCCCGCTAGGGAACCTATATAGTCCAAGTGCTATCTAGGTAACCTACATAGTCCCAGGGCCCGCTAGTTAACCTACATAGTCCAAGGGCTCGCTTGTTTACTTTGATAGTCCAAGTGCCCATTAGTTAACCTAGATCGTCCAAGTGCCCGCTAGTTAACCTAGGTCGCCCAAGTGTCCTTTAGTTAACCTACATAGTCTAAGTGCCCGATAGGGACCCTACATAATCCAAGTGCCCGCTATGCAACCTACATAGTCCAAGTGCCCGTTAGTTAACCTAGATAGTCAAAGTGCCTGCTAGGTAACCTAGATTGTCCAAGTGCCCGCTAGGTAACCTAGATAGTCCAAGTGCCTGCTAGGGAAACTACATAGTCCAAGTGCCCGCTAGGTAACCTAGATAGTCCAAGTGCCCGCTGGGTAACCTAGATAGTCCAAATGCCCGCTAGGAAACGACATAGTCCAGTGCCCGCTAGTTAGCCTAGATAGTCCAAGTGCCTGCTAGTAAACCTACATAATCCATGGGCCCGCTAGTTAACCTACATAATACAAGGGCCTGCTAGTTAACCTAGATCGTGTAAGTGCCCGTTAGCTAACCTAGGTAGTCCAAGGGTCCGCTAGTTGACCTGCATAGTCCAAGTGCCAGCTAGGTAACCTAGATAGTCCAAGTGCCCGCTAGGTAACCTACATAGTCCAAGTTCCCGCTTGGTAACTTAATAGTCCAAATGCCCACTAGGGAAACTACATAGTCCAAGTACCCGGTAGTTAACCTAGATAGTCCAAGTGCCTGCAAGTAAACTTAAATAATCCATGGGCCCGCTAGTTAACCTACATAGTGCAAGGGCCCGCTAGTTAACCTAGATCGTGCAAGTGTCCGCTAGTTAACCTACATAGTTCAAGTGCCCGCTAGTTAACCTAGATAGTCCATGTGCCCGCTAGGGATCCTTCATAATCCAAGTGCCTGCTAGGTAACCTAGATAGTCCAAGTGCCCGCTAGTTAACCTAGATAGTCCTAGTGCCCATTAGTTAACCTAGAGTGTCCAAGTGCCCACTAGGGGATGTACATAGTCCAAGTGCCCGCTAGGTTACCTACATATTCCAAGTGCCTGTTCGTTAACCTAGATAGTCCAAGTGCCCGCTAGGTAACCTAGATAGTCCAAGTGCCCGCTAGTTAACCTACATAGTCCAAGTGACCGCTAGGTAACCTAGATAGTCAAAGTGCCCGTGAGTCAACCTAGATAGTCCAAGTGCCTGCTAGGTAACCTAGATAGTACAAGGGCCCGCTAGTTAACCTACATAGTCCAAGTGCCCGATAGGGAACCTACATACTCCAAGTGCCCGTTAGGGAGCGTACATAGTCCAAGTGCCCGCTAGGTAACATAGATAGTCCAAGTGCCCGCAAGTTAACCTACATAGTCCAAGTGCCCGCTAGGTAACCTAGATAGTCCAAGGGCCCTCTTATTAACCTATGTAGTCCAAGTGCCCGCTAGTTAACCTACATAGTCAAAGGGCCGGCTAGTTAACCTAGATCGTCCAAGTGTCCGCTAGGTAACCTACATAGTCCAAATGCCCGCAAGGAAACCTACATAGTTAAAGTGCCCGCTAGGGAACCTACATAATCCAAGTGCCCGCTCTGGAACATACATAGTCCAAGTGACCGTTCGCTAACCTAGATAGTCCAAGGGCCCGCTAGTTGACCTACAAAGTCCATGTGCCAGCTAGGTAACCTAGATAATCCAAGTGCCCGCTAGGTAACCTACATAGTCCAAGTGCCCGCTAGGTAACCTAAATAGTCCAAATGCCCGCTAGGGAAACTACATAGTTCAAGTGCCCGCTAGTTAACCTAGATAGTCCTAGTGCCCCCTAGTAAACCTACATAATCCATGGGCCCGCTAGTTAACCTACATAGTGCAAGGGCCCGCTAGTTAACCTAGATCGTGCAAGTGTCCGCTAGTTAACCTACATCGTCCAAGTGCCCGCTAAGTAACCTAGATAGTCCAAGTGCCCGCTAGGGATCCTTCATAATCCAAGTGCCTCCTAGGTAACCTAGATAGTGCAACTGCACGCTAGTTAACCTAGATAGTCCTATTGCCCGTTAGTTAACCTAGATAGTCCAAGTGCCCACTAGGGGACGTACGTAGTCCAAGTGCCCGCTAGGTAACCTACATAGTCCAAGGGCCCGCTAGTTAAACTAAATAGTCCAAGTCCGCTAGTTAACCTAGATAGTCCAAGTGCCCGCTAGTAACCTACATAGTATAAGGGCCCGCGAGTTGACCTAGATTATCCAAGTGCCCGCTAGTTAACCTAAGTAGTACAAATGTCCCATAGGGATCCTACATAGTCAAAGTGCCCTTTGGTTAACCTAGATAGTCCAAGTGCCCTCTAGGGAACATAGATAGTCCAAGTGTTATCTAGGTAACCTAGATAGTCCATGGGCCCGCTAGTTAACCTACATAGTCCTAGGGCTCGCTTGTTAACTTTGATAGTCCAAGTGCCCGCTGGTTAACCTAGATCGTCCAAGTGCCCGCTAGTTAACCTAGATCGTCCAAGTGCCGGCTAGTTAACCTACATAGTCCAAGGGCTCGCTTGTTAACTTTGATAGTCCAAGTGCCCGCAGGTTAACCTAGATCGTCCAAGTGCCCGCTAGTTAACCTAGATCGTCCAAGTGGCGGCTAGTTAACCTACATAGTCCAAGGGCCCACTTGTTAACCTAGATCATCCAAGTGTCCTCTAGTTAACCTACATAGTCCAAGTGCCCGCTAGGTAACCTACATAGTTCAAGTGTCTGCTAGGTAACCTACATAGTCCAAGTGCCCGCTAGTTAACATAGATAGTCCAAGTGCCCGCTAGGGAAGGTTCATAGTCCAAGTGCCCGCTAGGTAACCTAGAGAGTGCAAGTGCCCGCTAGTTAACCTACATAGTCCAAGTGCCTGCTAGGTAACTTAGATAGTCCAAGGGACTGCTAGTTAACTTACATAGTCCAAGTGCCCGCTAGGTAACCTACATAATGCAAGTGTCCGTTAGTTAACCTACATAGTCCAAGTGCCCTCTAGTTAACCTAGATAGTAGAAGTGCCCGCTAGGAAACCTACATAGTGCAAGTGTCCGCTAGTTAACCTACGTAGTCCAAGGGACCGCTAGTTAACCTAGATAGTCCAAGTACCTGCTAGTTAACCTAGATCGTCCAATTGTCCGCTAGTTAACCTACATAGTCCAAGTGCCCTTTAGGGAACCTAGATAGTCCAAGTGACTGCTAGGGAACCTACAAAGTCCAAGTGCCCTCTAGTTAACCTAGATAGTCCAAGTGCCCGATAGTAATCCTAGATAGTCCAAGTGCCCGCTAGTTAACCTAAGTAGTACAAATGTCCTGTAGTGATCCTACATAGTCCAAGTGCCCGCTAGGTAACTTACATAGTCCAAGTGCCCGCTAGGGAACCTACATAGTCCAAGTGCTATCTAGGTAACCTAGATAGTCCAAGGGCCCGCTAGTTAACCTACATAGTCCAAGGGCTCGCTTGTTCACTTTGATAGTCCAAGTGCCCGCTGGTTAACCTAGATCGTCCAAGTGCCCGCTAGTTAACCTAGATCGTCCAAGTGCCGGATAGTTAACGTACATAGTCTAAGGGCCCACTTGTTAACCTAGATCATCCAAGTGTCCACTAGTTAACCTACATAGACCAAGTGCCCGCTAGGTAACCTACATAGTGAAAGTGTCCGCTAGGTAACCCACATAGTCCAAGTGCCCGCTAGTTAATATAGATAGTCCAAGTGCCCGCTAGGGAACCTACATAGTCCAAGTGCCCTTTAGGGAACCTACATAGTCCAAGTGCTCGCTAGGGAATCTACATAATCCAAGTGCCCGTTAGGTAACCTAGATAGTCCAATTGCCCGTTAGTTAGCCTAGATAGTCCAAGGGCCCGCTAGTTGACCTACATAGTCCAAGTGCCAGCTAGGTAACCTAGATAGTACAAGTGCCCGCTAAGTAACCCAGATAGTCCAAGTGCCCGCTAGGGTTTGTACATAGACCAAGTGCCCGTTAGGTAACCTAGATAGTCCAAGTGCCTGCTAGTTAACCTACATAGTCCAAGTGCCAGATAGAAACCTACATAGTCCAAGTGCCCCATAGGGAACCTACATAGTCCAAGTGCCCGCTAGGTAACCTACATAGTCCAAGGGCCCGCTAGTTAAACTAAATAGTCCAAGTCCGCTAGTTAACCTAGATAGTCCAAGTGCACGCTAGTAACCTACATAGTATAAGGGCCCGCGAGTTGACCTAGATTATCCAAGTGCCCGCTAGTTAACCTAAGTAGTACAAATGTCCCATAGGGATCCTACATAGTCAAAGTGCCCTTTGGTTAACCTAGATAGTCCAAGTGCCCTCTAGGGAACATAGATAGTCCAAGTGTTATCTAGGTAACCTAGATAGTCCATGGGCCCGCTAGTTAACCTACATAGTCCTAGGGCTCGCTTGTTAACTTTGATAGTCCAAGTGCCCGCTGGTTAACCTAGATCGTCCAAGTGCCCGCTAGTTTACCTAGATCGTCCAAGTGCCGGCTAGTTAACCTACATAGTCCAAGTGCCCGTTCGTTAACATAGATAGTCCAAGTGCCCGCGAGGTAACCTAGATAGTCCAAGTTCCTGCTAGGTAACCTAGATATTCCAAGTGCCTGCTAGTTAACCTACATAGTCCAAGTGCTCGCTAGGTAACCTAGATAGTCAAAGTGCCCGTTAGGTAACCTAGATAATCCAAGTGCCCGCTAGGCAACATACATAGTCCAAGTGCCCGTTTGTTAACCTAGAAGTCCAAGTGCCCGCTATGTAACCTAGACAGTCCAAGTGCCCGCTAGGTTACCTGCATAGTCCAAGTGCCCGTTCGTTAACCTAGATAGTCCAAGTGCCCGCTAGGGAACCTATATAGTCCAAGTGCTATCTACGTAACCTACATAGTCCCAGGGCCCGCTAGTTAACCTACATAGTCCAAGGGCTCGCTTGTTTACTTTGATAGTCCAAGTGCCCATTAGTTAACCTAGATCGTCCAAGTGCCCGCTAGTTAACCTAGGTCGCCCAAGTGTCCTTTAGTTAACCTACATAGTCTAAGTGCCCGATAGGGACCCTACATAATCCAAGTGCCCGCTATGCAACCTACATAGTCCAAGTGCCTGTTAGTTAACCTAGATAGTCAAAGTGCCTGCTAGGTAACCTAGATTGTCCAAGTGCCCGCTAGGTAACCTAGATAGTCCAAGTGCCTGCTAGGGAAACTACATAGTCCAAGTGCCCGCTAGGTAACCTAGATAGTCCAAGTGCCCGCTGGGTAACCTAGATAGTCCAAATGCCCGCTAGGAAACGACATAGTCCAGTGCCCGCTAGTTAGCCTAGATAGTCCAAGTGCCTGCTAGTAAACCTACATAATCCATGGGCCCGCTAGTTAACCTACATAATACAAGGGCCTGCTAGTTAACCTAGATCGTGTAAGTGCCCGTTAGCTAACCTAGGTAGTCCAAGGGTCCGCTAGTTGACCTGCATAGTCCAAGTGCCAGCTAGGTAACCTAGATAGTCCAAGTGCCCGCTAGGTAACCTACATAGTCCAAGTTCCCGCTTGGTAACTTAATAGTCCAAATGCCCACTAGGGAAACTACATAGTCCAAGTACCCGGTAGTTAACCTAGATAGTCCAAGTGCCTGCAAGTAAACTTAAATAATCCATGGGCCCGCTAGTTAACCTACATAGTGCAAGGGCCCGCTAGTTAACCTAGATCGTGCAAGTGTCCGCTAGTTAACCTACATAGTTCAAGTGCCCGCTAGTTAACCTAGATAGTCCATGTGCCCGCTAGGGATCCTTCATAATCCAAGTGCCTGCTAGGTAACCTAGATAGTCCAAGTGCCCGCTAGTTAACCTAGATAGTCCTAGTGCCCATTAGTTAACCTAGAGTGTCCAAGTGCCCACTAGGGGATGTACATAGTCCAAGTGCCCGCTAGGTTACCTACATATTCCAAGTGCCTGTTCGTTAACCTAGATAGTCCAAGTGCCCGCTAGGTAACCTAGATAGTCCAAGTGCCCGCTAGTTAACCTACATAGTCCAAGTGACCGCTAGGTAACCTAGATAGTCAAAGTGCCCGTGAGTCAACCTAGATAGTCCAAGTGCCTGCTAGGTAACCTAGATAGTACAAGGGCCCGCTAGTTAACCTACATAGTCCAAGTGCCCGATAGGGAACCTACATACTCCAAGTGCCCGTTAGGGAGCGTACATAGTCCAAGTGCCCGCTAGGTAACATAGATAGTCCAAGTGCCCGCAAGTTAACCTACATAGTCCAAGTGCCCGCTAGGTAACCTAGATAGTCCAAGGGCCCTCTTATTAACCTATGTAGTCCAAGTGCCCGCTAGTTAACCTACATAGTCAAAGGGCCGGCTAGTTAACCTAGATCGTCCAAGTGTCCGCTAGGTAACCTACATAGTCCAAATGCCCGCAAGGAAACCTACATAGTTAAAGTGCCCGCTAGGGAACCTACATAATCCAAGTGCCCGCTCTGGAACATACATAGTCCAAGTGACCGTTCGCTAACCTAGATAGTCCAAGGGCCCGCTAGTTGACCTACAAAGTCCATGTGCCAGCTAGGTAACCTAGATAATCCAAGTGCCCGCTAGGTAACCTACATAGTCCAAGTGCCCGCTAGGTAACCTAAATAGTCCAAATGCCCGCTAGGGAAACTACATAGTTCAAGTGCCCGCTAGTTAACCTAGATAGTCCTAGTGCCCCCTAGTAAACCTACATAATCCATGGGCCCGCTAGTTAACCTACATAGTGCAAGGGCCCGCTAGTTAACCTAGATCGTGCAAGTGTCCGCTAGTTAACCTACATCGTCCAAGTGCCCGCTAAGTAACCTAGATAGTCCAAGTGCCCGCTAGGGATCCTTCATAATCCAAGTGCCTCCTAGGTAACCTAGATAGTGCAACTGCACGCTAGTTAACCTAGATAGTCCTATTGCCCGTTAGTTAACCTAGATAGTCCAAGTGCCCACTAGGGGACGTACGTAGTCCAAGTGCCCGCTAGGTAACCTACATAGTCCAAGGGCCCGCTAGTTAAACTAAATAGTCCAAGTCCGCTAGTTAACCTAGATAGTCCAAGTGCCCGCTAGTAACCTACATAGTATAAGGGCCCGCGAGTTGACCTAGATTATCCAAGTGCCCGCTAGTTAACCTAAGTAGTACAAATGTCCCATAGGGATCCTACATAGTCAAAGTGCCCTTTGGTTAACCTAGATAGTCCAAGTGCCCTCTAGGGAACATAGATAGTCCAAGTGTTATCTAGGTAACCTAGATAGTCCATGGGCCCGCTAGTTAACCTACATAGTCCTAGGGCTCGCTTGTTAACTTTGATAGTCCAAGTGCCCGCTGGTTAACCTAGATCGTCCAAGTGCCCGCTAGTTAACCTAGATCGTCCAAGTGCCGGCTAGTTAACCTACATAGTCCAATGGCTCGCTTGTTAACTTTGATAGTCCAAGTGCCCGCAGGTTAACCTAGATCGTCCAAGTGCCCGCTAGTTAACCTAGATCGTCCAAGTGCCGGCTAGTTAACCTACATAGTCCAAGGGCCCACTTGTTAACCTAGATCATCCAAGTGTCCTCTAGTTAACCTACATAGTCCAAGTGCCCGCTAGGTAACCTACATAGTTCAAGTGTCTGCTAGGTAACCTACATAGTCCAAGTGCCCGCTAGTTAACATAGATAGTCCAAGTGCCCGCTAGGGAAGGTTCATAGTCCAAGTGCCCGCTAGGTAACCTAGAGAGTGCAAGTGCCCGCTAGTTAACCTACATAGTCCAAGTGCCTGCTAGGTAACTTAGATAGTCCAAGGGACTGCTAGTTAACTTACATAGTCCAAGTGCCCGCTAGGTAACCTACATAATGCAAGTGTCCGTTAGTTAACCTACATAGTCCAAGTGCCCTCTAGTTAACCTAGATAGTAGAAGTGCCCGCTAGGAAACCTACATAGTGCAAGTGTCCGCTAGTTAACCTACGTAGTCCAAGAGACCGCTAGTTAACCTAGATAGTCCAAGTACCCGCTAGTTAACCTAGATCGTCCAATTGTCCGCTAGTTAACCTACATAGTCCAAGTGCCCTTTAGGGAACCTAGATAGTCCAAGTGACTGCTAGGGAACCTACAAAGTCCAAGTGCCCTCTAGTTAACCTAGATAGTCCAAGTGCCCGATAGTAATCCTAGATAGTCCAAGTGCCCGCTAGTTAACCTAAGTAGTACAAATGTCCTGTAGGGATCCTACATAGTCCAAGTGCCCGCTAGGTAACCTACATAGTCCAAGTGCCCGCTAGGGAACCTACATAGTCCAAGTGCTATCTAGGTAACCTAGATAGTCCAAGGGCCCGCTAGTTAACCTACATAGTCCAAGGGCTCGCTTGTTCACTTTGATAGTCCAAGTGCCCGCTGGTTAACCTAGATCGTCCAAGTGCCCGCTAGTTAACCTAGATCGTCCAAGTGCCGGATAGTTAACGTACATAGTCTAAGGGCCCACTTGTTAACCTAGATCATCCAAGTGTCCACTAGTTAACCTACATAGACCAAGTGCCCGCTAGGTAACCTACATAGTGAAAGTGTCCGCTAGGTAACCCACATAGTCCAAGTGCCCGCTAGTTAATATAGATAGTCCAAGTGCCCGCTAGGGAACCTACATAGTCCAAGTGCCCTTTAGGGAACCTACATAGTCCAAGTGCTCGCTAGGGAATCTACATAATCAAAGTGCCCGTTAGGTAACCTAGATAGTCCAATTGCCCGTTAGTTAGCCTAGATAGTCCTAGGGCCCGCTAGTTGACCTACATAGTCCAAGTGCCAGCTAGGTAACCTAGATAGTACAAGTGCCCGCTATGTAACCCAGATAGTCCAAGTGCCCGCTAGGGTTTGTACATAGACCAAGTGCCCGTTAGGTAACCTAGATAGTCCAAGTGCCTGCTAGTTAACCTACATAGTCCAAGTGCCCGATAGAAACCTACATAGTCCAAGTGCCCCATAGGGAACCTACATAGTCCAAGTGCCCGCTAGGAACCTACATAGTCCAAGTTCCAGCTAGGTAACCTAGATAGTCCAAGTGCCCGTTACCTAACTTAGATAGTCCAAGTGCTCGCTAGGCAACCTACATAGTCCAAGTGCCCATTCGTTAACCTAGAAGTCCAAGTGCCCGCTATGTAACCTAGAAAGTCCAAGTGCCGGCCAGGTTACCTGCATAGTCCAAGTGCCCTTTGGTTAACCTAGATAGTCCAAGTGCCCGCTAGGTAACCTACATAGTCCAAGTGCCCGTTAGTTAACATATATAGTCCAAGTGCCCGCTAGGGAAGGTACATAGTCCAAGCGCCTGCTTGGTAACCTAGAGAGTGCAAGTGTCCGCTAGTTAACCTACATAGTCCAAGTGCCTGCTAGTTAACCTACATAGTCTAAGTGCCCGCTAGGTAACCTAGATAGTCAAAGTGCCCGTTAGGTAACCTAGATCGTCCAAGTGTACTCTAGTTAACCTACATAGTCCAAGTGCCCGCTAGGTAACCTACATAGTGCAAGTGTCCGCTAGGTAACCTACATAGTCCAAGTGCCCGTTAGTTAACATATATAGTCCAAGTGCCCGCTAGGGAAGGTACATAGTCCAAGCGCCTGCTAGGTAACCTAGAGAGTGCAAGTGTCCGCTAGTTAACCTACATAGTCCAAGTGCCTGCTAGGTAACCTAGATAGTCCAAGGGCCTGGTAGTTAACCTACATAGTCCAAGTGCCCGCTAGGTAACCTAGATAGTCCAAGTGCCCGCTAGGGAACCTACATAGTCCAAGTGCCCGCTTTGGAACATACATAGTCGAAGTGCCTGTAAGTTAACCTAGATAATCCAAGTGCCCGCTAGTTAACCTACATAGTCCAAGTGCCCGCTAGGTAACCTACATAATCCAAGTGCCCGCTAGGTAACCTATATAGTCCAAATGCACGCTAGGGAACCTACATAGTCCAAGTTCCAGCTAGGTAACCTAGATAGTCCAAGTGCCCGTTACCTAACTTAGATAGTCCAAGTGCTCGCTAGGCAACCTACATAGTCCAAGTGCCCATTCGTTAACCTAGAAGTCCAAGTGCCCGCTATGTAACCTAGAAAGTCCAAGTGCCGGCCAGGTTACCTGCATAGTCCAAGTGCCCTTTGGTTAACCTAGATAGTCCAAGTGCCCGCTAGGTAACCTACATAGTCCAAGTGCCCGTTAGTTAACATATATAGTCCAAGTGCCCGCTAGGGAAAGTACATAGTCCAAGCGCCTGCTAGGTAACCTAGAGAGTGCAAGTGTCCGCTAGTTAACCTACATAGTCCAAGTGCCTGCTAGTTAACCTACATAGTCTAAGTGCCCGCTAGGTAACCTAGATAGTCAAAGTGCCCGTTAGGTAACCTAGATCGTCCAAGTGTACTCTAGTTAACCTACATAGTCCAAGTGCCCGCTAGGTAACCTACATAGTGCAAGTGTCCGCTAGGTAACCTACATAGTCCAAGTGCCCGTTAGTTAACATATATAGTCCAAGTGCCCGCTAGGGAAGGTACATAGTCCAAGCGCCTGCTAGGTAACCTAGAGAGTGCAAGTGTCCGCTAGTTAACCTACATAGTCCAAGTGCCTGCTAGGTAACCTAGATAGTCCAAGGGCCTGGTAGTTAACCTATATAGTCCAAGTGCCCGCTAGGTAACCTAGATAGTCCAAGTGCCCGCTAGGGAACCTACATAGTCCAAGTGCCCGCTTTGGAACATACATAGTCGAAGTGCCTGTAAGTTAACCTAGATAATCCAAGTGCCCGCTAGTTAACCTACATAGTCCAAGTGCCCGCTAGGTAACCTACATAATCCAAGTGCCCGCTAGGTAACCTATATAGTCCAAATGCACGCTAGGGAACCTACATAGTCCAAGTGCCCGCTAGTTAACCTAGATAGTCTAAGTGCCCGCTAGTTAACCTAGATAGTCCAAGTGCCTGCTAGGTAAACTACATAGTACAAGTGCCCACTTGGTAACCTACTCAGTCCAATTGCGCGCTAGTTAACCTAGACAGTCCAAGTACCCGCTAGGGAACATACATAGTCCAAGTGCCCGCTAGGTAACCTAGATAGTCCAAGTGCCCGCTAGTTAACCTACATAGTCCAAGTGCCTGCTAGGTAAACTACATAGTACAAGTGCCCACTAGGTAACCTAGATAGTCCAATTGCCCGTTAGCTAACCTAGATAGTCGAAGTGTCCGCTAGTTAACCTACATAGTCCAAGTGCCCTTTCGTTAACCTAGATAGTCCAAGTGCCCGCTAGGTAACCTAGATCGTCCAAGTGTCCTCTAGGTAACCTACATAGTCCAAGTGCCCGCTAGTAAACCTAGATAGTCCAAGGGCCCGCTAGTTAACCTAGATAGTCCAAGTGCCCGCTAGTTAACCTAGATCGTCCAAGTGTCCTCTAGGTAACCTACATAGTCCGAGTGCCTGTTAGCTAACGTACATAGTCCAAGTGCCCGCTAGTTAACCTAGATAGTCCAAGTGCCCGTTACCTAACCTAGATAGTCCAAGTGCTCGCTAGGCAACCTACATAGTCCAAGTGCCCATTGGTTAACCTAGAAGTCCAAGTGCCCGCTATGTAACCTAGAAAGTCCAAGTGCCGGCCAGGTTACCTGCATAGTCCAAGTGCCCGTTCGTTAACCTGGATAGTCCAAGTGCCCGCTAGGTAACCTATATAGTCCAAGTGCTATCTAGGTAACCTAGATAGTCCAAGGGCCCGCTAGTTAACCTACATAGTCCAAGGGCTCGCTTGTTAACTTTGATAGTCCAAGTGCCCGCTGGTTATCCTAGATCGTCCAAATGCCCGCTAGTTAACCTACATAGTCCATGTGCCCGCTAGGTAACCTAGATAGTCAAAGTGCCTGTTAGGTAACCGAGATCGTCCAAGTGTCCTCTAGTTAACCTACATATTCCAAGTGCCCGCGAGGTAACCTACATAGTGCAAGTGTCCGCTAGGTAACCTACATAGTCCAAGTGCCCGCTAGTTAACATAGATAGTCCAAGTGCCCGCTAGGGAAGGTACATAGTCCAAGTGCCTGCTAGGTAACCTAGACAGTGCAAGTGCCTGCTAGTTAACCTACATAGTCCAAATGCCTGCTAGGTAACCTAGATAGTCCAAGGGCCTGCTAGTTAACCTACATAGTCCAAGTGCCCGCTAGGTAACCTACATAGTGCAAGTGTCCGCTAGTTAACCTAAATAGTCCAAGTGCCCGCTAGGTAACCAAGATAGTCCAAGTGCCCGCTAGGGAACCTATATAGTCCAAGTGCCCGCTTTGGAACATACATAGTCGAAGTGCCTGTTAGTTAACCTAGATAATCCAAGTGCCCGCTAGTTAACCTACATAGTCCAAGTGCCCGCTAGGTAACCTACATAATCCAAGTGCCCGCTAGGTAACCTATATAGTCCAAATGCACGCTAGGGAACCTACATAGTCCAAGTGCCCGCTAGTTAACCTAGATAGTCTAAGTGCCCGCTAGTTAACCTAGATAGTCCAAGTGCCCGTTAGTTAACCAGGATCGTCTAAGTGCCCTCTAGTTAACTTACATAATCCAAGGGCCTGCTAGTTAACCTACATAGACCAATTGCCCGCTAGTTAACCTACATAGTCCAAGTGCCCGCTAGGTAACCTAGATAGTCCAAGTGCCCGCTAGGGAACCTACATAGTCCAAGTGCCCGCTTTGGAACATACATAGTCGAAGTGCCTGTAAGTTAACCTAGATAATCCAAGTGCCCGCTAGTTAACCTACATAGTCCAAGTGCCCGCTAGGTAACCTACATAATCCAAGTGCCCGCTAGGTAACCTACATAGTGCAAGTGTCCGCTAGGTAACCTACATAGTCCAAGTGCCCGTTAGTTAACATATATAGTCCAAGTGCCCGCTAGGGAAGGTACATAGTCCAAGCGCCTGCTAGGTAACCTAGAGAGTGCAAGTGTCCGCTAGTTAACCTACATAGTCCAAGTGCCTGCTAGGTAACCTAGATAGTCCAAGGGCCTGGTAGTTAACCTACATAGTCCAAGTGCCCGCTAGGTAACCTAGATAGTCCAAGTGCCCGCTAGGGAACCTACATAGTCCAAGTGCCCGCTTTGGAACATACATAGTCGAAGTGCCTGTAAGTTAACCTAGATAATCCAAGTGCCCGCTAGTTAACCTACATAGTCCAAGTGCCCGCTAGGTAACCTACATAATCCAAGTGCCCGCTAGGTAACCTATATAGTCCAAATGCACGCTAGGGAACCTACATAGTCCAAGTGCCCGCTAGTTAACCTAGATAGTCTAAGTGCCCGCTAGTTAACCTAGATAGTCCAAGTGCCTGCTAGGTAAACTACATAGTACAAGTGCCCACTTGGTAACCTACTCAGTCCAATTGCGCGCTAGTTAACCTAGACAGTCCAAGTACCCGCTAGGGAACATACATAGTCCAAGTGCCCGCTAGGTAACCTAGATAGTCCAAGTGCCCGCTAGTTAACCTACATAGTCCAAGTGCCTGCTAGGTAAACTACATAGTACAAGTGCACACTAGGTAACCTAGATAGTCCAATTGCCCGTTAGCTAACCTAGATAGTCGAAGTGTCCGCTAGTTAACCTACATAGTCCAAGTGCCCTTTCGTTAACCTAGATAGTCCAAGTGCCCGCTAGGTAACCTAGATCGTCCAAGTGTCCTCTAGGTAACCTACATAGTCCAAGTGCCCGCTAGTAAACCTAGATAGTCCAAGGGCCCGCTAGTTAACCTAGATAGTCCAAGTGCCCGCTAGTTAACCTAGATCGTCCAAGTGTCCTCTAGGTAACCTACATAGTCCGAGTGCCTGTTAGCTAACGTACATAGTCCAAGTGCCCGCTAGTTAACCTAGATAGTCCAAGTGCCCGTTACCTAACCTAGATAGTCCAAGTGCTCGCTAGGCAACCTACATAGTCCAAGTGCCCATTCGTTAACCTAGAAGTCCAAGTGCCCGCTATGTAACCTAGAAAGTCCAAGTGCCGGCCAGGTTACCTGCATAGTCCAAGTGCCCGTTCGTTAACCTGGATAGTCCAAGTGCCCGCTAGGTAACCTATATAGTCCAAGTGCTATCTAGGTAACCTAGATAGTCCAAGGGCCCGCTAGTTAACCTACATAGTCCATGTGCCCGCTAGGTAACCTAGATAGTCAAAGTGCCTGTTAGGTAACCGAGATCGTCCAAGTGTCCTCTAGTTAACCTACATAGTCCAAGTGCCCGCGAGGTAACCTACATAGTGCAAGTGTCCGCTAGGTAACCTACATAGTCCAAGTGCCCGCTAGTTAACATAGATAGTCCAAGTGCCCGCTAGGGAAGGTACATAGTCCAAGTGCCTGCTAGGTAACCTAGACAGTGCAAGTGCCTGCTAGTTAACCTACATAGTCCAAATGCCTGCTAGGTAACCTAGATAGTCCAAGGGCCTGCTAGTTAACCTACATAGTCCAAGTGCCCGCTAGGTAACCTACATAGTGCAAGTGTCCGCTAGTTAACCTAAATAGTCCAAGTGCCCGCTAGGTAACCAAGATAGTCCAAGTGCCCGCTAGGGAACCTATATAGTCCAAGTGCCCGCTTTGGAACATACATAGTCGAAGTGCCTGTTAGTTAACCTAGATAATCCAAGTGCCCGCTAGTTAACCTACATAGTCCAAGTGCCCGCTAGGTAACCTACATAATCCAAGTGCCCGCTAGGTAACCTATATAGTCCAAATGCACGCTAGGGAACCTACATAGTCCAAGTGCCCGCTAGTTAACCTAGATAGTCTAAGTGCCCGCTAGTTAACCTAGATAGTCCAAGTGCCCGTTAGTTAACCAGGATCGTCTAAGTGCCCTCTAGTTAACTTACATAATCCAAGGGCCTGCTAGTTAACCTACATAGACCAATTGCCCGCTAGTTAACCTACATAGTCCAAGTGCCCGCTAGGTAACCTAGAGAGTCCAAGTGACCACTAGGTTACCTACATAGTCCAAGTGCCCGTTCGTTAACCTACATAGTCCAAGTGCCCGCTACATAACGTAGATAGCCCAAGTGCCTGCTAGGGAACGTACATAGTCCAAGTGTCCGCTAGCTAACCTAGATAGTCCAAGTGCCCGCTAGTTAACCTACATAGTCCAAGTGCCTGCTAGGTAAACTACATAGTACAAGTGCCCACTTGGTAACCTAGACAGTCCAATTGCGCGCTAGTTAACTTAGACAGTCCAAGTACCCGCTAGGGAACCTACATAGTCCAAGTGCCCTTTCGTTAACCTAGATAGTCCAAGTGCCCGCTAGGTAACCTAGATCGTCCAAGTGTCCTCTAGGTAACCTACATAGTCCAAGTGCCCGCTAGTAACCTAGATAGTCCAAGGGCCCGCTAGTTAACCTAGATAGTCCAAGTGCCCACTAGTTAACCTAGATCGTCCAAGTGTCCTCTAGGTAACCTACATAGTCCAATGCCTGTTAGCTAACGTACATAGTCCAAGTGCCCGCTAGTTAACCTAGATAGTCCAAGTGCCCGTTACCTAACCTAGATAGTCCAAGTGCTCGCTAGGCAACCTACATAGTCCAAGTGCCCATTCGTTAACCTAGTAGTCCAAGTGCCCGCTATGTAACCTAGAAAGTCCAAGTGCCAGCCAGGTTACCTGCATAGTCCAAGTGCCCGTTCGTTAACCTGGATAGTCCAAGTGCCCGCTAGGTAACCTATATAGTCCAAGTGCTATCTAGGTAACCTAGATAGTCCAAGGGCCCGCTAGTTAACCTACATAGTCCAAGGGCTCGCTTGTTAACTTTGATAGTCCAAGTGCCCGCTGGTTATCCTAGATCGTCCAAATGCCCGCTAGTTAACCTACATAGTCCAAGTGCCTGCTAGGTAAACTACATAGTACAAGTGCCCTCTAGGTAACATAGATAGTCCAATTACCCGTTAGCTAACGTAGATACTCGAAGTGTCCGCTAGTTAACCTACATAGTCCAAGTGCCCTTTCGTTAACCTAGATAGTCCAAGTGCCCGCTAGGTAACCTAGATCGTCCAAGTGTCCTCTAGGTAACCTACATAGTCCAAGTGCCCACTAGTAAACCTAGATAGTCCAAGGGCCCGCTAGTTAACCTAGATAGTCCAAGTGCCCGTTAGTTAACCTAGATCGTCCAAGTGTCCTCTAGGTAACCTACATAGTCCAAGTGCCTGTTAGCTAACGTACATAGTCCAAGTGCCCGCTAGTTAACCTAGATAGTCCAAGTGCCCGTTACCTAACCTAGATAGTCCAAGTGCTCGCTAGGCAACCTACATAGTCCAAGTGCCCATTCGTTAACCTAGTAGTCCAAGTGCCCGCTATGTAACCTAGAAAGTCCAAGTGCCGGCCAGGTTACCTGCATAGTCCAAGTGCCCGTTCGTTAACCTGGATAGTCCAAGTGCCCGCTAGGTAACCTATATAGTCCAAGTGCTATCTAGGTAACCTAGATAGTCCAAGGGCCCGCTAGTTAACCTACATAGTCCAAGGGCTCGCTTGTTAACTTTGATAGTCCAAGTGCCCGCTGCTTATCCTAGATCGTCCAAATGCCCGCTAGTTAACCTACATAGTCCATGTGCCCGCTAGGTAACCTAGATAGTCAAAGTGCCTGTTAGGTAACCGAGATCGTCCAAGTGTCCTCTAGTTAACCTACATAGTCCAAGTGCCCGCGAGGTAACCTACATAGTGCAAGTGTCCGCTAGGTAACCTACATAGTCCAAGTGCCCGCTAGTTAACATAGATAGTCCAAGTGCCCGCTAGGGAAGGTACATAGTCCAAGTGCCTGCTAGGTAACCTAGACAGTGGAAGTGCCTTCTAGTTAACCTACATAGTCCAAATGCCTGCTAGGTAACCTAGATAGTCCAAGGGCCTGCTAGTTAACCTACATAGTCCAAGTGCCCGCTAGGTAACCTACATAGTGCAAGTGTCCGCTAGTTAACCTACATAGTCCAAGTGCCCGCTAGGTAACCAAGATAGTCCAAGTGCCCGCTAGGGAACCTATATAATCCAAGTGCCCGCTTTGGAACATACATAGTCGAAGTGCCTGTTAGTTAACCTAGATAATCCAAGTGCCCGCTAGTTAACCTACATAGTCCAAGTGCCCGCTAGGTAACCTACATAATCCAAGTGCCCGCTAGGTAACCTATATAGTCCAAATGCACGCTAGGGAACCTACATAGTCCAAGTGCCCGCTAGTTAACCTAGATAGTCTAAGTGCCCGCTAGTTAACCTAGATAGTCCAAGTGCCCGTTAGTTAACCAGGATCGTCTAAGTGCCCTCTAGTTAACTTACATAATCCAAGGGCCTGCTAGTTAACCTACATAGACCAATTGCCCTCTAGTTAACCTACATAGCCCAAGTGCCCGCTAGGTAACCTAGAGAGTCCAAGTGACCACTAGGTTACCTACATAGTCCAAGTGCCCGTTCGTTAACCTACATAGTCCAAGTGCCCGCTACATAACGTAGATAGCCCAAGTGCCTGCTAGGGAACGTACATAGTCCAAGTGTCCGCTAGCTAACCTAGATAGTCCAAGTGCCCGCTAGTTAACCTACATAGTCCAAGTGCCTGCTAGGTAAACTACATAGTACAAGTGCCCACTTGGTAACCTAGACAGTCCAATTGCGCGCTAGTTAACTTAGACAGTCCAAGTACCCGCTAGGGAACCTACATAGTCCAAGTGCCCGCTAGGTAACCTAGATAGTCCAAGTGCCCGCTAGTTAACCTACATAGTCCAAGTGCCTGCTAGGTAAACTACATAGTACAAGTGCCCACTAGGTAACCTAGATAGTCCAATTGCCCGTTAGCTAACCTAGATAGTCGAAGTGTCCGCTAGTTAACCTACATAGTCCAAGTGCCCTTTCGTTAACCTAGATAGTCCAAGTGCCCGCTAGGTAACCTAGATCGTCCAAGTGTCCTCTAGGTAACCTACATAGTCCAAGTGCCCGCTAGTAACCTAGATAGTCCAAGGGCCCGCTAGTTAACCTAGATAGTCCAAGTGCCCGCTAGTTAACCTAGATCGTCCAAGTGTCCTCTAGGTAACCTACATAGTCCAAGTGCCTGTTAGCTAACGTACATAGTCCAAGTGCCCGCTAGTTAACCTAGATAGTCCAAGTGCCCGTTACCTAACCTAGATAGTCCAAGTGCTCGCTAGGCAACCTACATAGTCCAAGTGCCCATTCGTTAACCTAGTAGTCCAAGTGCCCGCTATGTAACCTAGAAAGTCCAAGTGCCGGCCAGGTTACCTGCATAGTCCAAGTGCCCGTTCGTTAACCTGGATAGTCCAAGTGCCCGCTAGGTAACCTATATAGTCCAAGTGCTATCTAGGTAACCTAGATAGTCCAAGGGCCCGCTAGTTAACCTACATAGTCCAAGGGCTCGCTTGTTAACTTTGATAGTCCAAGTGCCCGCTGCTTATCCTAGATCGTCCAAATGCCCGCTAGTTAACCTACATAGTCCAAGTGCCCGCTAGGTAACCTAGATAGTCAAAGTGCCTGTTAGGTAACCGAGATCGTCCAAGTGTCCTCTAGTTAACCTACATAGTCCAAGTTCCCGCTAGGTAACCTACATAGTGCAAGTGTCCGCTAGGTAACCTACATAGTCCAAGTGCCCGCTAGTTAACATAGATAGTCCAAGTGCCCGCTAGGGAATGTACATAGTCCAAGTGCTTGCTAGGTAACCTAGACAGTGCAAGTGCCTGCTAGTTAACCTACATAGTCCAAATGCCTGCTAGGTAACCTAGATAGTCCAAGGGCCTGCTAGTTAACCTACATAGTCCAAGTGCCCGCTAGGTAACCTACATAGTGCAAGTGTCCGCTAGTTAACCTACATAGTCCAATGCCCGCTAGGTAACCAAGATAGTCCAAGTGCCCGCTAGGGAACCTACATAGTCCAAGTGCCCGCTTTGGAACATACATAGTCGAAGTGCCTGTTAGTTAACCTAGATAATCCAAGTGCCTGCTAGTTAACCTACATAGTCCAAGTGCCCGCTAGGTAACCTACATAATCCAAGTGCCCGCTAGGTAACCTATATAGTCCAAATGCACGCTAGGGAACCTACATAGTCCAAGTGCCCGCTAGTTAACCTAGATAGTCCAAGTGCCGGTTAGTTAACGAGGATCGTCCAAGTGCCCTCTAGTTTACTTACATAATCCAAGGGCCTGCTAGTTAACCTACATAGACCAAGTGCCCGCTAGTTCACCTACATAGCCCAAGTGCCCGCTAGGTAACCTAGAGAGTCCAAGTGACCACTAGGTTACCTACATAGTCCAAGTGCCCGTTCGTTAACCTACATAGTCCAAGTGCCCGCTACATAACGTAGATAGCCCAAGTGCCTGCTAGGGAACGTACATAGTCCAAGTGCCCGCTAGGTAACCTAGATAGTCCAAGTGCCCGCTAGTTAACCTACATAGTCCAAGTGCCTGCTAGGTAAACTACATAGTACAAGTGCCCACTAGGTAACATAGATAGTCCAATTACCCGTTAGCTAACGTAGATAGTCGAAGTGTCCGCTAGTTAACCTACATAGTCCAAGTGCCCTTTCGTTAACCTAGATAGTCCAAGTGCCCGCTAGGTAACCTAGATCGTCTAAGTGTCCTCTAGGTAACCTACATAGTCCAAGTGCCCGCTAGTAAACCTAGATAGTCCAAGGGCCCGCTAGTTAACCTAGATAGTCCAAGTGCCCGTTAGTTAACCTAGATCGTCCAAGTGTCCTCTAGGTAACCTACATAGTCCAAGTGCCTGTTAGCTAACGTACATAGTCCAAGTGCCCGCTAGTTAACCTAGATAGTCCAAGTGCCCGTTACCTAACCTAGATAGTCCAAGTGCTCGCTAGGCAACCTACATAGTCCAAGTGCCCATTCGTTAACCTAGTAGTCCAAGTGCCCGCTATGTAACCTAGAAAGTCCAAGTGCTGGCCAGGTTACCTGCATAGTCCAAGTGCCCGTTCGTTAACCTGGATAGTCCAAGTGCCCGCTAGGTAACCTATATAGTCCAAGTGCTATCTAGGTAACCTAGATAGTCCAAGGGCCCGCTAGTTAACCTACATAGTCCAAGGGCTCGCTTGTTAACTTTGATAGTCAAAGTGCCCGCTGCTTATCCTAGATCGTCCAAATGCCCGCTAGTTAACCTACATAGTCCAAGTGCCCGCTAGGTAACCTAGATAGTCAAAGTGCCTGTTAGGTAACCGAGATCGTCCAAGTGTCCTCTAGTTAACCTCCATCGTCCAAGTGCCCGCTAGGTAACCTACATAGTGCAAGTGTCCGCTAGGTAACCTACATAGTCCAAGTGCCCGCTAGTTAACATAGATAGTCCAAGTTCCCGCTAGGGAAGTTACATAGTCCAAGTGCATGCTAGGTAACCTAGACAGTGCAAGTGCCTGCTAGTTAACCTACATAGTCCAAATGCCTGCTAGGTAACCTAGATAGTCCAAGGGCCTGCTAGTTAACCTACATAGTCCAAGTGCCCGCTAGGTAACCTACATAGTGCAAGTGTCCGCTAGTTAACCTACATAGTCCAAGTGCCCGCTAGGTAACCAAGATAGTCCAAGTGCCCGCTAGGGAACCTACATAGTCCAAGTGCCCGCTTTGGAAAATACATAGTCGAAGTGCCTGTTAGTTAACCTAGATAATCCAAGTGCCCGCTAGTTAACCTACATAGTCCAAGTGCCCGCTAGATAACCTACATAATCCAAGTGCCCGCTAGGCAACCTATATAGTCCAAATGCACGCTAGGGAACCTACATAGTCCAAGTGCCCGCTAGTTAACCTAGATAGTCCAAGTGCCCATTAGTTAACCAGGATCGTCCAAGTGCCCTCTAGTTTACTTACATAATCCAAGGCCTGCTAGTTAACCTACATAGACCAAGTGCCCGCAAGTTAACCTACATAGTCCAAGTGCCCGCTAGGTAACCTAGAGAGTCCAAGTGACCACTAGGTTACCTACATAGTCCAAGTGCCCGTTCGTTAACCTACATAGTCCAAGTGCCCGCTACATAACGTAGATAGCCCAAGTAGGGAACGTACATAGTCCAAGTGCCCGCAAGGTAACCTAGATAGTCCAAGTGCCCGCTAGTTAACCTACATAGTCCAAGTGCCTGCTAGGTAAACTACATAGTACAAGTGCCCACTTGGTAACCTAGACAGTCCAATTGCGCGCTAGTTAACCTAGACAGTCCAAGTACCTGCTAGTGAACCTACATAGTCCAAGTGCCCGCTAGGTAGCCTAGATAGTCCAAGTGCCCGCTAGTTAACCTACATAGTCCAAGTGCCTGCTAGGTAAACTACATAGTACAAGTGCCCACTAGGTAACCTAGATAGTCCAATTGCCCGTTAGCTAACCTAGATAGTCGAAGTGTCCGCTAGTTAACCTACATAGTTCAAGTGCCCTTTCGTTAACCTAGATAGTCCAAGTGGTAACTACATAGTACAAGTGGTAAACTACATAGTACAAGTGCCCGCTAGGTAACCTAGATCGTCCAAGTGTCCTCTAGTTAACCTAGATAGTCCAAGTGCCCGCTAGTTAACCTAGATAGTCCAAGTGCCTGCTAGTTAACCTAGATCGTCCAAGTGTCCTCTAGGTAACCTACATAGTCCAAGTGCCTGTTAGCTAACGTACATAGTCCAAGTGCCCGCTAGTTAACCTAGATAGTCCAAGTGCCCGTTACCTAACCTAGATAGTCCAAGTGCTCGCTAGGCAACCTACATATTCCAAGTGCCCATTCGTTAATCTAGAAGTCCATGTGCCCGCTATGTAACCTAGAAAGTCCAAGTGCCGACCAGATTACCTGCATAGTCCATGTGCCCGTTCGTTAACCTAGATAGTCCAAGTGCCCGCTAGGTAACCTATATAGTCCAAGTGCTATCTAGGTAACCTAGATAGTCCAAGGGCCCGCTAGTTAACCTACATAGTCCAAGTGCCCGCTAGGTAACCTAGATAGTCAAATTGTCAGTTAGGTAACCTAGATCGTCCAAGTGTCCTCTAGTTAACCTACATAGTCCAAGTGCCCGCTAGGTAACCTAGATAGTCAAAGTGCCCGTTAGGTAACCTAGATCGTCCAAGTGTCCTCTAGTTAACCTACATAGTCCAAGTGCCCGCTAGGTAACCTACATAGTGCAAGTATCCGCTAGGTAACCTACATAGTCCAAGTGGCCGCTAGTTAACATAGATAGTCCAAGTGCCCGCTAGGGAAGGTACATAGTCCAAGTGCCTGCTAGGTAAACTAGAGAGTGCAAGTGCCCGCTAGTTAATCTACATAGTCCAAGTGCCCGCTAGGTAACCTAGATAGTCCAAGTGTCCTCTAGTTAACCTACATAGTCCAAGTGCCCGCTAGGTAACCTACATAGTGCAAGTGTCCGCTAGGTAACCTACATAGTCCAAGTGCCCGTTAGTTAACATATATAGTCCAAGTGCCCGCTAGGGAAGGTACATAGTCCAAGCGCCTGCTAGGTAACCTAAAGAGTGCAAGTGTCCGCTAGTTAACCTACACAGTCCATGTGCCTGCTAGGTAACCTAGATAGTCCAAGGGCCTGGTAGTTAACCTACATAGTCCAAGTGCCCGCTAGGTAACCTAGATAGTCCAAGTGCCCGCTAGGGAACCTACATAATCCTAGTGCCCTCTTTGGAACATACATAGTCGAAGTGCCTGTTAGTTAACCTAGATAATCCAAGTGCCCACTAGTTAACCTACATAGTCCAAGTGCCCGCTAGGTAACCTACATAGTGCAAGTGTCCGCTAGTTAACCTACATTGTCCAAGTGCAAGCTAGGTAACCTAGATAGTCCAAGTGCCCGCTAGAGAACCTACATAATCCTAGTGCCCTCTTTGGAACATACATAGTCGAAGTGCCTGTTAGTTAACCTAGATAATCCAAGTGCCCGCTAGTTAACCTACATAGTCCAAGTGCCAGCTAGGTAACCTACATAATCCAAGTGCCCGCTAGGTAACCTATATAGTCCAAATGCACGCTAGGGAACCTACATAGTCCAAGTGCACGCTAGTTAACCTAGATAGTCTAAGTGCCCGCTAGTTAACCTAGATAGTCCAAGTGCCCGTTAGTTAACCAGGATCATCCAAGTGACCTCTAGTTAACTTACATAATCCAAGGGCCTGCTAGTTAACCTACATAGACCAAGTGCCCGCTAGGTAACATAGAGAGTCCAAGTGACCACTAGGTTACCTACATAGTCCAAGTGCCCGTTCGTTAACCTACATAGTCCAAGTGCCCGCTACATAACGTAGATAGCCCAAGTGCCTGGTAGGGAACGTACATACTCCAAGTGCCCGCTAGGTAACCTAGATAGTCCAAGTGCCCGCTAGTTAACCTACATAGTCCAAGTGCCTGCTATTTAAACCACATAGTACAAGTGCCCACTTGGTAACCTAGACAGTCCAATTGCGCGCTAGTTAACCTAGACAGTCCAAGTACCCGCTAGGGATCCTACATAGTCCAAGTGCCCGCTAGGTAACCTAGATAGTCCAAGTGCCCGCTAGTTAACCTACATAGTCCAAGTGCCTGCTAGGTAAACTATATAGTACAAGTGCCCACTAGGTAACCTAGATAGTCCAATTGCCCGTTAGCTAACCTAGATAGTCGAAGTGTCCGCTAGTTAACCTACATAGTCCAAGTGCCCTTTCGTTAACCTAGATAGTCCAAGTGCCCGCTAGGTAACCTAGATCTTCCAAGTGTCCTCTAGGTAACCTACATAGTCCAAGTGCCCGCTAGTAAACCTAGATAGTCCAAGGGCCCGCTAGTTAACCTAGATAGTCCAAGTGCCCGCTAGTTAACCTAGATCGTCCAAGTGTCCTCTAGGTAACCTACATAGTCCAAGTGCCTGTTAGCTAACGTACATAGTCCAAGTGCCCGCTAGTTTACCTAGATAGTCCAAGTGCCCGTTACCTAACCTAGATAGTCCAAGTGCTCACTAGGCAACCTACATAGTCCAAGTGCCCATTCGTTAACCTAGAAGTCCAAGTGCCCGCTATGTAACCTAGAAAGTCCAAGTGCCGGCCAGGTTACCTGCATAGTCCAAGTGCCCGTTCGTTAACCTGGATAGTCCAAGTGCCCGCTAGGTAACCTATATAGTCCAAGTGCTATCTAGGTAACCTAGATAGTCCAAGGGCGCGCTAGTTAACCTACATAGTCCAAGGGCTCGCTTGTTAACTTTGATAGTCCAAGTGCCCGCTGGTTATCCTAGATCGTCCAAATGCCCGCTAGTTAACCTACATAGTCCAAGTGCCCGCTAGGTAACCTAGATAGTCAAAGTGCCTGTTAGGTAACCGAGATCGTCCAAGTGTCCTCTAGTTAACCTACATAGTCCAAGTGCCCGCTAGGTAACCTACATAGTGCAAGTGTCCGCTAGGTAACCTACATTGTCCAAGTGCCCGCAAGTTAACATAGATAGTCCAAGTGCCCGCTAGGGAAGGTACATAGTCCAAGTGCCTGCTAGGTAACCTAGACAGTGCAAGTGCCTGCTAGTTAACCTACATAGTCCAAATGTCTGCTAGGTAACCTAGATAGTCCAAGGGCCTGCTAGTTAACCTACATAGTCCAAGTGCCCGCTAGGTAACCTACATAGTGCAAGTGTCCGCTAGTTAACCTACATATTCCAAGTGCCTGCTAGGTAACCTAGATAGTCAAAGTGCCCGTTAGGTAACCTAGATCGTCCAAGTGTCCTCTAGTTAACCTACATAGTCCAAGTGCCCGCTAGGTAACCTACATAGTGCAAGTGTCCGCTAGGTAACCTACATAGTCCAAGTGCCCGTTAGTTAACATATATAGTCCAAGTGCCCGCTAGGGAAGGTACATAGTCCAAGCGCCTGCTAGGTAACCTAGAGAGTGCAAGTGTCCGCTAGTTAACCTACACAGTCCATGTGCCTGCTAGGTAACCTAGATAGTCCAAGGGCCTGGTAGTTAACCTACATAGTCCAAGTGCCCGCTAGGTAACCTAGATAGTCCAAGTGCCCGCTAGGGAACCTACATAATCCAAGTGCCCGCTAGGTAACCTATATAGTCCAAATGCACGCTAGGGAACCTACATAGTCCAATTGCCCGCTAGTTAACCTAGATAGTCTAAGTGCCCGCTAGTTAACCTAGATAGTCCAAGTGCCCGTTAGTTAACCAGGATCGTCCAAGTGCCCTCTAGTTAACTTACATAATCCAAGGGCCTGCTAGTTAACCTACATAGACCAAGTGCCCGCTAGTTAACCTACATAGTCCAAGTGCCCGCTAGGTAACCTAGAGAGTCCAAGTGACCACTAGGTTACCTACATAGTCCAAGTGCCCGTTCGTTAACCTACATAGTCCAAGTGCCCGCTACATAACATAGATAGCCCAAGTGCCTGCTAGGGAACGTACATAGACCAAGTGCCCGCTAGGTAACCTAGATAGTCCAAGTGCCCGCTAGTTAACCTACATAGTCCAAGTGCCTGCCAGGTAAACTACATAGTACAAGTGCCCACTTGGTAACCTACTCAGTCCAATTGCGCGCTAGTTAACCTAGACAGTCCAAGTACCCGCTAGGGAACATACATAGTCCAAGTGCCCGCTAGGTAACCTAGATAGTCCAAGTGCCCGCTAGTTAACCTACATAGTCCAAGTGCCTGCTAGGTAAACTACATAGTACAAGTGCCCACTAGGTAACCTAGATAGTCCAATTGCCCGTTAGCTAACCTAGATAGTCGAAGTGTCCGCTAGTTAACCTACATAGTCCAAGTGCCCTTTCGTTAACCTAGATAGTCCAAGTGCCCGCTAGGTAACCTAGATCGTCCAAGTGTCCTCTAGGTAACCACATAGTCCAAGTGCCCGCTAGTAAACCTAGATAGTCCAAGGGCCCGCTAGTTAACCTAGATAGTCCAAGTGCCCGCTAGTTAACCTAGATCGTCCAAGTGTCCTCTAGGTAACCTACATAGTCAAAGTGCCTGTTAGCTAACGTACATAGTCCAAGTGCCCGCTAGTTAACCTAGATAGTCCAAGTGCCCGTTACCTAACCTAGATAGTCCAAGTGCTCGCTAGGCAACCTACATAGTCCAAGTGCCCATTCGTTAACCTAGAAGTCCAAGTGCCCGCTATGTAACCTAGAAAGTCCAAGTGCCGGCCAGGTTACCTGCATAGTCCAAGTGCCCGTTCGTTAACCTGGATAGTCCAAGTGCCCGCTAGGTAACCTATATAGTCCAAGTGCTATCTAGGTAACCTAGATAGTCCAAGGGCCCGCTAGTTAACCTACATAGTCCAAGGGCTCGCTTGGTAACTTTGATAGTCCAAGTGCCCGCTGGTTATCCTAGATCGTCCAAATGCCCGCTAGTTAACCTACATAGTCCAAGTGCCCTTTAGGTAACCTAGATAGTCAAAGTGCCTGTTAGGTAACCTAGATCGTGCAAGTGTCCGCTAGTTAACCTACATCGTCCAAGTGCCCGCTAAGTAACCTAGATAGTCCAAGTGCCCGCTAGGGATCCTTCATAATCCAAGTGCCTCCTAGGTAACGTAGATAGTGCAACTGCACGCTAGTTAACCTAGATAGTCCTATTGCCCGTTAGTTAACCTAGATAGTCCAAGTGCCCACTAGGGGACGTACGTAGTCCAAGTGCCCGCTAGGTAACCTACATAGTCCAAGGGCCCGCTAGTTAAACTAAATAGTCCAAGTCCGCTAGTTAACCTAGATAGTCCAAGTGCCCGCTAGTAACCTACATAGTATAAGGGCCCGCGAGTTGACCTAGATTATCCAAGTGCCCGCTAGTTAACCTAAGTAGTACAAATGTCCCATAGGGATCCTACATAGTCAAAGTGCCCTTTGGTTAACCTAGATAGTCCAAGTGCCCTCTAGGGAACATAGATAGTCCAAGTGTTATCTAGGTAACCTAGATAGTCCATGGGCCCGCTAGTTAACCTACATAGTCCTAGGTCTCGCTTGTTAACTTTGATAGTCCAAGTACCCGCTGGTTAACCTAGATCGTCCAAGTGCCCGCTAGTTAACCTAGATCGTCCAAGTGCCGGCTAGTTAACCTACATAGTCCAAGTTCCCGTTCGTTAACATAGATAGTCCAAGTGCACGCTAGTTAACCTAGATAGTCCTAGTGCCCGTTAGTTAACCTAGAGTGTCCAAGTGCCCACTAGGGGTTGTACATAGTCCAAGTGCCCGCTAGGTTACCTAGATAGTCCACGTGCCCGCTAGGTTACCTACATATTCCAAGTGCCTGTTCGTTAACCTAGATAGTCCAAGTGCCCGCTAGGTAACCTAGATAGTCCAAGTGCCCGCTAGTTAACCTACATAGTCCAAGTGACCGCTAGGTAACCTAGATAGTCAAAGTGCCCGTGAGTCAACCTAGATAGTCCAAGTGCCTGCTAGGTAACCTAGATAGTACAAGGGCCCGCTAGTTAACCTACGTAGTCCAAGTGCCCGATAGGGAACCTACATACTCCAAGTGCCTGTTAGGGAGCGTACATAGTCCAAGTGCCCGCTAGGTAACATAGAGAGTCCAAGTGCCCGCAAGTTAACCTACATAGTCCAAGTGCCCGCTAGGTAACCTAGATAGTCCAAGGGCCCTCTTATTAACCTATGTAGTCCAAGTGCCCGCTAGTTAACCTACATAGTCAAAGGGCCGGCTAGTTAACCTAGATCGTCCAAGTGTCCGCTAGGTAACCTACATAGTCCAAATGCCCGCAAGGAAACCTACATAGTTAAAGTGCCCGCTAGGGAACCTACATAATCCAAGTGCCCGCTCTGGAACATACATAGTCCAAGTGACCGTTCGCTAACCTAGATAGTCCAAGGGCCCGCTAGTTGACCTACAAAGTCCATGTGCCAGCTAGGTAACCTTGATAATCCAAGTGCCCGCTAGGTAACCTACATAGTCCAAGTGCCCGCTAGGTAACCTAAATAGTCCAAATGCCCGCTAGGGAAACTACATAGTTCAAGTGCCCGCTAGTTAACCTAGATAGTCCTAGTGCCCCCTAGTAAACCTACATAATCCATGGGCCCGCTAGTTAACCTACATAGTGCAAGGGCCCGCTAGTTAACCTAGATCGTGCAAGTGTCCGCTAGTTAACCTACATCGTCCAAGTGCCCGCTAAGTAACCTAGATAGTCCAAGTGCCCGCTAGGGATCCTTCATAATCCAAGTGCCTCCTAGGTAACCTAGATAGTGCAACTGCACGCTAGTTAACCTAGATAGTCCTATTGCCCGTTAGTTAACCTAGATAGTCCAAGTGCCCACTAGGGGACGTACGTAATCCAAGTGCCCGCTAGGTAACCTACATAGCCCAAGGGCCCGCTAGTTAAACTAAATAGTCCAAGTCCGCTAGTTAACCTAGATAGTCCAAGTGCCCGCTAGTAACCTACATAGTATAAGGGCCCGCGAGTTGACCTAGATTATCCAAGTGCCCGCTAGTTAACCTAAGTAGTACAAATGTCCCATAGGGATCCTACATAGTCAAAGTGCCCTTTGGTTAACCTAGATAGTCCAAGTGCCCTCTAGGGAACATAGATAGTCCAAGTGTTATCTAGGTAACCTAGATAGTCCATGGGCCCGCTAGTTAACCTACATAGTCCTAGGTCTCGCTTGTTAACTTTGATAGTCCAAGTGCCCGCTGGTTAACCTAGATCGTCCAAGTGCCCGCTAGTTAACCTAGATCGTCCAAGTGCCGGCTAGTTAACCTACATAGTCCAAGGGCTCGCTTGTTAACTTTGATAGTCCAAGTGCCCGCAGGTTAACCTAGATCGTCCAAGTGCCCGCTAGTTAACCTAGATCGTCCAAGTGGCGGCTAGTTAACCTACATAGTCCAAGGGCCCACTTGTTAACCTAGATCATCCAAGTGTCCTCTAGTTAACCTACATAGTCCAAGTGCCCGCTAGGTAACCTACATAGTTCAAGTGTCTGCTAGGTAACCTACATAGTCCAAGTGCCCGCTAGTTAACATAGATAGTCCAAGTGCCCGCTAGGGAAGGTTCATAGTCCAAGTGCCCGCTAGGTAACCTACATAGTCCAAGTGCCCGTTAGTTAACATATATAGTCCAAGTGCCCGCTAGGGAAGGTACATAGTCCAAGCGCCTGCTAGGTAACCTAGAGAGTGCAAGTGTCCGCTAGTTAACCTACACAGTCCATGTGCCTGCTAGGTAACCTAGATAGTCCAAGGGCCTGGTAGTTAACCTACATAGTCCAAGTGCCCGCTAGGTAACCTAGATAGTCCAAGTGCCCGCTAGGGAACCTACATAATCCAAGTGCCCGCTAGGTAACCTATATAGTCCAAATGCACGCTAGGGAACCTACATAGTCCAATTGCCCGCTAGTTAACCTAGATAGTCTAAGTGCCCGCTAGTTAACCTAGATAGTCCAAGTGCCCGTTAGTTAACCAGGATCGTCCAAGTGCCCTCTAGTTAACTTACATAATCCAAGGGCCTGCTAGTTAACCTACATAGACCAAGTGCCCGCTAGTTAACCTACATAGTCCAAGTGCCCGCTAGGTAACCTAGAGAGTCCAAGTGACCACTAGGTTACCTACATAGTCCAAGTGCCCGTTCGTTAACCTACATAGTCCAAGTGCCCGCTACATAACATAGATAGCCCAAGTGCCTGCTAGGGAACGTACATAGACCAAGTGCCCGCTAGGTAACCTAGATAGTCCAAGTGCCCGCTAGTTAACCTACATAGTCCAAGTGCCTGCCAGGTAAACTACATAGTACAAGTGCCCACTTGGTAACCTACTCAGTCCAATTGCGCGCTAGTTAACCTAGACAGTCCAAGTACCCGCTAGGGAACATACATAGTCCAAGTGCCCGCTAGGTAACCTAGATAGTCCAAGTGCCCGCTAGTTAACCTACATAGTCCAAGTGCCTGCTAGGTAAACTACATAGTACAAGTGCCCACTAGGTAACCTAGATAGTCCAATTGCCCGTTAGCTAACCTAGATAGTCGAAGTGTCCGCTAGTTAACCTACATAGTCCAAGTGCCCTTTCGTTAACCTAGATAGTCCAAGTGCCCGCTAGGTAACCTAGATCGTCCAAGTGTCCTCTAGGTAACCACATAGTCCAAGTGCCCGCTAGTAAACCTAGATAGTCCAAGGGCCCGCTAGTTAACCTAGATAGTCCAAGTGCCCGCTAGTTAACCTAGATCGTCCAAGTGTCCTCTAGGTAACCTACATAGTCAAAGTGCCTGTTAGCTAACGTACATAGGCCAAGTGCCCGCTAGTTAACCTAGATAGTCCAAGTGCCCGTTACCTAACCTAGATAGTCCAAGTGCTCGCTAGGCAACCTACATAGTCCAAGTGCCCATTCGTTAACCTAGAAGTCCAAGTGCCCGCTATGTAACCTAGAAAGTCCAAGTGCCGGCCAGGTTACCTGCATAGTCCAAGTGCCCGTTCGTTAACCTGGATAGTCCAAGTGCCCGCTAGGTAACCTATATAGTCCAAGTGCTATCTAGGTAACCTAGATAGTCCAAGGGCCCGCTAGTTAACCTACATAGTCCAAGGGCTCGCTTGGTAACTTTGATAGTCCAAGTGCCCGCTGGTTATCCTAGATCGTCCAAATGCCCGCTAGTTAACCTACATAGTCCAAGTGCCCTTTAGGTAACCTAGATAGTCAAAGTGCCTGTTAGGTAACCTAGATCGTGCAAGTGTCCGCTAGTTAACCTACATCGTCCAAGTGCCCGCTAAGTAACCTAGATAGTCCAAGTGCCCGCTAGGGATCCTTCATAATCCAAGTGCCTCCTAGGTAACGTAGATAGTGCAACTGCACGCTAGTTAACCTAGATAGTCCTATTGCCCGTTAGTTAACCTAGATAGTCCAAGTGCCCACTAGGGGACGTACGTAGTCCAAGTGCCCGCTAGGTAACCTACATAGTCCAAGGGCCCGCTAGTTAAACTAAATAGTCCAAGTCCGCTAGTTAACCTAGATAGTCCAAGTGCCCGCTAGTAACCTACATAGTATAAGGGCCCGCGAGTTGACCTAGATTATCCAAGTGCCCGCTAGTTAACCTAAGTAGTACAAATGTCCCATAGGGATCCTACATAGTCAAAGTGCCCTTTGGTTAACCTAGATAGTCCAAGTGCCCTCTAGGGAACATAGATAGTCCAAGTGTTATCTAGGTAACCTAGATAGTCCATGGGCCCGCTAGTTAACCTACATAGTCCTAGGTCTCGCTTGTTAACTTTGATAGTCCAAGTGCCCGCTGGTTAACCTAGATCGTCCAAGTGCCCGCTAGTTAACCTAGATCGTCCAAGTGCCGGCTAGTTAACCTACATAGTCCAAGTTCCCGTTCGTTAACATAGATAGTCCAAGTGCACGCTAGTTAACCTAGATAGTCCTAGTGCCCGTTAGTTAACCTAGAGTGTCCAAGTGCCCACTAGGGGTTGTACATAGTCCAAGTGCCCGCTAGGTTACCTAGATAGTCCACGTGCCCGCTAGGTTACCTACATATTCCAAGTGCCTGTTCGTTAACCTAGATAGTCCAAGTGCCCGCTAGGTAACCTAGATAGTCCAAGTGCCCGCTAGTTAACCTACATAGTCCAAGTGACCGCTAGGTAACCTAGATAGTCAAAGTGCCCGTGAGTCAACCTAGATAGTCCAAGTGCCTGCTAGGTAACCTAGATAGTACAAGGGCCCGCTAGTTAACCTACGTAGTCCAAGTGCCCGATAGGGAACCTACATACTCCAAGTGCCTGTTAGGGTGCGTACATAGTCCAAGTGCCCGCTAGGTAACATAGAGAGTCCAAGTGCCCGCAAGTTAACCTACATAGTCCAAGTGCCCGCTAGGTAACCTAGATAGTCCAAGGGCCCTCTTATTAACCTATGTAGTCCAAGTGCCCGCTAGTTAACCTACATAGTCAAAGGGCCGGCTAGTTAACCTAGATCGTCCAAGTGTCCGCTAGGTAACCTACATAGTCCAAATGCCCGCAAGGAAACCTACATAGTTAAAGTGCCCGCTAGGGAACCTACATAATCCAAGTGCCCGCTCTGGAACATACATAGTCCAAGTGACCGTTCGCTAACCTAGATAGTCCAAGGGCCCGCTAGTTGACCTACAAAGTCCATGTGCCAGCTAGGTAACCTTGATAATCCAAGTGCCCGCTAGGTAACCTACATAGTCCAAGTGCCCGCTAGGTAACCTAAATAGTCCAAATGCCCGCTAGGGAAACTACATAGTTCAAGTGCCCGCTAGTTAACCTAGATAGTCCTAGTGCCCCCTAGTAAACCTACATAATCCATGGGCCCGCTAGTTAACCTACATAGTGCAAGGGCCCGCTAGTTAACCTAGATCGTGCAAGTGTCCGCTAGTTAACCTACATCGTCCAAGTGCCCGCTAAGTAACCTAGATAGTCCAAGTGCCCGCTAGGGATCCTTCATAATCCAAGTGCCTCCTAGGTAACCTAGATAGTGCAACTGCACGCTAGTTAACCTAGATAGTCCTATTGCCCGTTAGTTAACCTAGATAGTCCAAGTGCCCACTAGGGGACGTACGTAATCCAAGTGCCCGCTAGGTAACCTACATAGCCCAAGGGCCCGCTAGTTAAACTAAATAGTCCAAGTCCGCTAGTTAACCTAGATAGTCCAAGTGCCCGCTAGTAACCTACATAGTATAAGGGCCCGCGAGTTGACCTAGATTATCCAAGTGCCCGCTAGTTAACCTAAGTAGTACAAATGTCCCATAGGGATCCTACATAGTCAAAGTGCCCTTTGGTTAACCTAGATAGTCCAAGTGCCCTCTAGGGAACATAGATAGTCCAAGTGTTATCTAGGTAACCTAGATAGTCCATGGGCCCGCTAGTTAACCTACATAGTCCTAGGTCTCGCTTGTTAACTTTGATAGTCCAAGTGCCCGCTGGTTAACCTAGATCGTCCAAGTGCCCGCTAGTTAACCTAGATCGTCCAAGTGCCGGCTAGTTAACCTACATAGTCCAAGGGCTCGCTTGTTAACTTTGATAGTCCAAGTGCCCGCAGGTTAACCTAGATCGTCCAAGTGCCCGCTAGTTAACCTAGATCGTCCAAGTGGCGGCTAGTTAACCTACATAGTCCAAGGGCCCACTTGTTAACCTAGATCATCCAAGTGTCCTCTAGTTAACCTACATAGTCCAAGTGCCCGCTAGGTAACCTACATAGTTCAAGTGTCTGCTAGGTAACCTACATAGTCCAAGTGCCCGCTAGTTAACATAGATAGTCCAAGTGCCCGCTAGGGAAGGTTCATAGTCCAAGTGCCCGCTAGGTAACCTACATAGTCCAAGTGCCCGTTAGTTAACATATATAGTCCAAGTGCCCGCTAGGGAAGGTACATAGTCCAAGCGCCTGCTAGGTAACCTAGAGAGTGCAAGTGTCCGCTAGTTAACCTACACAGTCCATGTGCCTGCTAGGTAACCTAGATAGTCCAAGGGCCTGGTAGTTAACCTACATAGTCCAAGTGCCCGCTAGGTAACCTAGATAGTCCAAGTGCCCGCTAGGGAACCTACATAATCCAAGTGCCCGCTAGGTAACCTATATAGTCCAAATGCACGCTAGGGAACCTACATAGTCCAATTGCCCGCTAGTTAACCTAGATAGTCTAAGTGCCCGCTAGTTAACCTAGATAGTCCAAGTGCCCGTTAGTTAACCAGGATCGTCCAAGTGCCCTCTAGTTAACTTACATAATCCAAGGGCCTGCTAGTTAACCTACATAGACCAAGTGCCCGCTAGTTAACCTACATAGTCCAAGTGCCCGCTAGGTAACCTAGAGAGTCCAAGTGACCACTAGGTTACCTACATAGTCCAAGTGCCCGTTCGTTAACCTACATAGTCCAAGTGCCCGCTACATAACATAGATAGCCCAAGTGCCTGCTAGGGAACGTACATAGACCAAGTGCCCGCTAGGTAACCTAGATAGTCCAAGTGCCCGCTAGTTAACCTACATAGTCCAAGTGCCTGCCAGGTAAACTACATAGTACAAGTGCCCACTTGGTAACCTACTCAGTCCAATTGCGCGCTAGTTAACCTAGACAGTCCAAGTACCCGCTAGGGAACATACATAGTCCAAGTGCCCGCTAGGTAACCTAGATAGTCCAAGTGCCCGCTAGTTAACCTACATAGTCCAAGTGCCTGCTAGGTAAACTACATAGTACAAGTGCCCACTAGGTAACCTAGATAGTCCAATTGCCCGTTAGCTAACCTAGATAGTCGAAGTGTCCGCTAGTTAACCTACATAGTCCAAGTGCCCTTTCGTTAACCTAGATAGTCCAAGTGCCCGCTAGGTAACCTAGATCGTCCAAGTGTCCTCTAGGTAACCACATAGTCCAAGTGCCCGCTAGTAAACCTAGATAGTCCAAGGGCCCGCTAGTTAACCTAGATAGTCCAAGTGCCCGCTAGTTAACCTAGATCGTCCAAGTGTCCTCTAGGTAACCTACATAGTCCAAGTGCCTGTTAGCTAACGTACATAGTCCAAGTGCCCGCTAGTTAACCTAGATAGTCCAAGTGCCCGTTACCTAACCTAGATAGTCCAAGTGCTCGCTAGGCAACCTACATAGTCCAAGTGCCCATTCGTTAACCTAGAAGTCCAAGTGCCCGCTATGTAACCTAGAAAGTCCAAGTGCCGGCCAGGTTACCTGCATAGTCCAAGTGCCCGTTCGTTAACCTGGATAGTCCAAGTGCCCGCTAGGTAACCTATATAGTCCAAGTGCTATCTAGGTAACCTAGATAGTCCAAGGGCCCGCTAGTTAACCTACATAGTCCAAGGGCTCGCTTGTTAACTTTGATAGTCCAAGTGCCCGCTGGTTATCCTAGATCGTCCAAATGCCCGCTAGTTAACCTACATAGTCCAAGGGCCCGCTAGTTAACCTACATAGTGCAAGGGCCCGCTAGTTAACCTAGATCGTGCAAGTGTCCGCTAGTTAACCTACATCGTCCAAGTGCCCGCTAAGTAACCTAGATAGTCCAAGTGCCCGCTAGGGATCCTTCATAATCCAAGTGCCTCCTAGGTAACCTAGATAGTGCAACTGCACGCTAGTTAACCTAGATAGTCCTATTGCCCGTTAGTTAACCTAGATAGTCCAAGTGCCCACTAGGGGACGTACGTAGTCCAAGTGCCCGCTAGGTAACCTACATAGTCCAAGGGCCCGCTAGTTAAACTAAATAGTCCAAGTCCGCTAGTTAACCTAGATAGTCCAAGTGCCCGCTAGTAACCTACATAGTATAAGGGCCCGCGAGTTGACCTAGATTATCCAAGTGCCCGCTAGTTAACCTAAGTAGTACAAATGTCCCATAGGGATCCTACATAGTCAAAGTGCCCTTTGGTTAACCTAGATAGTCCAAGTGCCCTCTAGGGAACATAGATAGTCCAAGTGTTATCTAGGTAACCTAGATAGTCCATGGGCCCGCTAGTTAACCTACATAGTCCTAGGTCTCGCTTGTTAACTTTGATAGTCCAAGTGCCCGCTGGTTAACCTAGATCGTCCAAGTGCCCGCTAGTTAACCTAGATCGTCCAAGTGCCGGCTAGTTAACCTACATAGTCCAAGTTCCCGTTCGTTAACATAGATAGTCCAAGTGCACGCTAGTTAACCTAGATAGTCCTAGTGCCCGTTAGTTAACCTAGAGTGTCCAAGTGCCCACTAGGGGTTGTACATAGTCCAAGTGCCCGCTAGGTTACCTAGATAGTCCACGTGCCCGCTAGGTTACCTACATATTCCAAGTGCCTGTTCGTTAACCTAGATAGTCCAAGTGCCCGCTAGGTAACCTAGATAGTCCAAGTGCCCGCTAGTTAACCTACATAGTCCAAGTGACCGCTAGGTAACCTAGATAGTCAAAGTGCCCGTGAGTCAACCTAGATAGTCCAAGTGCCTGCTAGGTAACCTAGATAGTACAAGGGCCCGCTAGTTAACCTACGTAGTCCAAGTGCCCGATAGGGAACCTACATACTCCAAGTGCCTGTTAGGGAGCGTACATAGTCCAAGTGCCCGCTAGGTAACATAGAGAGTCCAAGTGCCCGCAAGTTAACCTACATAGTCCAAGTGCCCGCTAGGTAACCTAGATAGTCCAAGGGCCCTCTTATTAACCTATGTAGTCCAAGTGCCCGCTAGTTAACCTACATAGTCAAAGGGCCGGCTAGTTAACCTAGATCGTCCAAGTGTCCGCTAGGTAACCTACATAGTCCAAATGCCCGCAAGGAAACCTACATAGTTAAAGTGCCCGCTAGGGAACCTACATAATCCAAGTGCCCGCTCTGGAACATACATAGTCCAAGTGACCGTTCGCTAACCTAGATAGTCCAAGGGCCCGCTAGTTGACCTACAAAGTCCATGTGCCAGCTAGGTAACCTTGATAATCCAAGTGCCCGCTAGGTAACCTACATAGTCCAAGTGCCCGCTAGGTAACCTAAATAGTCCAAATGCCCGCTAGGGAAACTACATAGTTCAAGTGCCCGCTAGTTAACCTAGATAGTCCTAGTGCCCCCTAGTAAACCTACATAATCCATGGGCCCGCTAGTTAACCTACATAGTGCAAGGGCCCGCTAGTTAACCTAGATCGTGCAAGTGTCCGCTAGTTAACCTACATCGTCCAAGTGCCCGCTAAGTAACCTAGATAGTCCAAGTGCCCGCTAGGGATCCTTCATAATCCAAGTGCCTCCTAGGTAACCTAGATAGTGCAACTGCACGCTAGTTAACCTAGATAGTCCTATTGCCCGTTAGTTAACCTAGATAGTCCAAGTGCCCACTAGGGGACGTACGTAATCCAAGTGCCCGCTAGGTAACCTACATAGCCCAAGGGCCCGCTAGTTAAACTAAATAGTCCAAGTCCGCTAGTTAACCTAGATAGTCCAAGTGCCCGCTAGTAACCTACATAGTATAAGGGCCCGCGAGTTGACCTAGATTATCCAAGTGCCCGCTAGTTAACCTAAGTAGTACAAATGTCCCATAGGGATCCTACATAGTCAAAGTGCCCTTTGGTTAACCTAGATAGTCCAAGTGCCCTCTAGGGAACATAGATAGTCCAAGTGTTATCTAGGTAACCTAGATAGTCCATGGGCCCGCTAGTTAACCTACATAGTCCTAGGTCTCGCTTGTTAACTTTGATAGTCCAAGTGCCCGCTGGTTAACCTAGATCGTCCAAGTGCCCGCTAGTTAACCTAGATCGTCCAAGTGCCGGCTAGTTAACCTACATAGTCCAAGGGCTCGCTTGTTAACTTTGATAGTCCAAGTGCCCGCAGGTTAACCTAGATCGTCCAAGTGCCCGCTAGTTAACCTAGATCGTCCAAGTGGCGGCTAGTTAACCTACATAGTCCAAGGGCCCACTTGTTAACCTAGATCATCCAAGTGTCCTCTAGTTAACCTACATAGTCCAAGTGCCCGCTAGGTAACCTACATAGTTCAAGTGTCTGCTAGGTAACCTACATAGTCCAAGTGCCCGCTAGTTAACATAGATAGTCCAAGTGCCCGCTAGGGAAGGTTCATAGTCCAAGTGCCCGCTAGGTAACCTAGAGAGTGCAAGTGCCCGCTAGTTAACCTACATAGTCCAAGTGCCTGCTAGGTAACTTAGATAGTCCAAGGGACTGCTAGTTAACTTACATAGTCCAAGTGCCCGCTAGGTAACCTACATAATGCAAGTGTCCGTTAGTTAACCTACATAGTCCAAGTGCCCTCTAGTTAACCTAGATAGTAGAAGTGCCCGCTAGGAAACCTACATAGTGCAAGTGTCCGCTAGTTAACCTACGTAGTCCAAGGGACCGCTAGTTAACCTAGATAGTCCAAGTACCCGCTAGTTAACCTAGATAGTCCAAGTGACCGCTAGGGAACCTACAGAGTCCAAGTGCCCTCTAGTTAACCTAGATAGTCCAAGTGCCCGATAGTAATCCTAGATAGTCCAAGTGCCCGCTAGTTAACCTAAGTAGTACAAATGTCCTGTAGGGATCCTACATAGTCCAAGTGCCCGCTAGGTAACCTACATAGTCCAAGTGCCCGCTAGTTAACCTAGATAGTCCTAGTGCCCCCTAGTAAACCTACATAATCCATGGGCCCGCTAGTTAACCTACATAGTGCAAGGGCCCGCTAGTTAACCTAGATCGTGCAAGTGTCCGCTAGTTAACCTACATCATCCAAGTGCCCGCTAAGTAACCTAGATAGTCCAAGTGCCCGCGAGGGATCCTTCATAATCCAAGTGCCTCCTAGGTAACCTAGATAGTGCAACTGCACGCTAGTTAACCTAGATAGTCCTATTGCCCGTTAGTTAACCTAGATAGTCCAAGTGCCCACTAGGGGACGTACGTAGTCCAAGTGCTCGCTAGGTAACCTACATAGTCCAAGGGCCCGCTAGTTAAACTAAATAGTCCAAGTCCGCTAGTTAACCTAGATAGTCCAAGTGCCCGCTAGTAACCTACATAGTATAAGGGCCCGCGAGTTGACCTAGATTATCCAAGTGCCCGCTAGTTAACCTAAGTAGTACAAATGTCCCATAGGGATCCTACATAGTCAAAGTGCCCTTTGGTTAACCTAGATAGTCCAAGTGCCCTCTAGGGAACATAGATAGTCCAAGTGTTATCTAGGTAACCTAGATAGTCCATGGGCCCGCTAGTTAACCTACATAGTCCTAGGGCTCGCTTGTTAACTTTGATAGTCCAAGTGCCCGCTGGTTAACCTAGATCGTCCAAGTGCCCGCTAGTTAACCTAGATCGTCCAAGTGCCGGCTAGTTAACCTACATAGTCCAAGTGCCCGTTCGTTAACATAGATAGTCCAAGTGCCCGCTAGGTAACCTAGATAGTCCAAGTTCCTGCTAGGTAACCTAGATATTCCAAGTGCCTGCTAGTTAACCTACATAGTCCAAGTGCTCGCTAGGTAACCTAGATAGTCAAAGTGCCCGTTAGGTAACCTAGATAATCCAAGTGCCCGCTAGGCAACATACATAGTCCAAGTGCCCGTTTGTTAACCTAGAAGTCCAAGTGCCCGCTATGTAACCTAGACAGTCCAAGTGCCCGCTAGGTTACCTGCATAGTCCAAGTGCCCGTTCGTTAACCTAGATAGTCCAAGTGCCCGCTAGGGAACCTATATAGTCCAAGTGCTATCTAGGTAACCTACATAGTCCCAGGGCCCGCTAGTTAACCTACATAGTCCAAGGGCTCGCTTGTTTACTTTGATAGTCCAAGTGCCCATTAGTTAACCTAGATCGTCCAAGTGCCCGCTAGTTAACCTAGGTCGCCCAAGTGTCCTTTAGTTAACCTACATAGTCTAAGTGCCCGATAGGGACCCTACATAATCCAAGTGCCCGTTAGTTAACCTAGATAGTCAAAGTGCCTGCTAGGTAACCTAGATTGTCCAAGTGCCCGCTAGGTAACCTAGATAGTCCAAGTGCCCGCTAGGTAACCTAGATAGTCCAAATGCCCGCTAGGGAAACTACATAGTCCAAGTGCCCGCTAGGTAACCTAGATAGTCCAAGTGCCCGCTGGGTAACCTAGATAGTCCAAATGCCCGCTAGGAAACGACATAGTCCAGTGCCCGCTAGTTAGCCTAGATAGTCCAAGTGCCTGCTAGTAAACCTACATAATCCATGGGCCCGCTAGTTAACCTACATAATACAAGGGCCTGCTAGTTAACCTAGATCGTGTAAGTGCCCGTTAGCTAACCTAGGTAGTCCAAGGGCCCGCTAGTTGACCTGCATAGTCCAAGTGCCAGCTAGGTAACCTAGATAGTCCAAGTGCCCGCTAGGTAACCTACATAGTCCAAGTTCCCGCTTGGTAACTTAATAGTCCAAATGCCCACTAGGGAAACTACATAGTCCAAGTACCCGGTAGTTAACCTAGATAGTCCAAGTGCCTGCAAGTAAACTTAAATAATCCATGGGCCCGCTAGTTAACCTACATAGTGCAAGGGCCCGCTAGTTAACCTAGATCGTGCAAGTGTCCGCTAGTTAACCTACATAGTTCAAGTGCCCGCTAGTTAACCTAGATAGTCCATGTGCCCGCTAGGGATCCTTCATAATCCAAGTGCCTGCTAGGTAACCTAGATAGTCCAAGTGCCCGCTAGTTAACCTAGATAGTCCTAGTGCCCGTTAGTTAACCTAGAGTGTCCAAGTGCCCACTAGGGGATGTACATAGTCCAAGTGCCCGCTAGGTTACCTAGATAGTCCACGTGCCCGCTAGGTTACCTACATATTCCAAGTGCCTGTTCGTTAACCTAGATAGTCCAAGTGCCCGCTAGGTAACCTAGATAGTCCAAGTGCCCGCTAGTTAACCTACATAGTCCAAGTGCCTGCTAGGTAACCTAGATAGTACAAGGGCCCGCTAGTTAACCTACATAGTCCAAGTGCCCGATAGGGAACCTACATACTCCAAGTGCCCGTTAGGGAGCGTACATAGTCAAAGTGCCCGCTAGGTAACATAGATAGTCCAAGTGCCCGCAAGTTAACCTACATAGTCCAAGTGCCCGCTAGGTAACCTAGATAGTCCAAGGGCCCTCTTATTAACCTATGTAGTCCAAGTGCCCGCTAGTTAACCTACATAGTCAAAGGGCCGGCTAGTTAACCTAGATCGTCCAAGTGTCCGCTAGGTAACCTACATAGTCCAAATGCCCGCAAGGAAACCTACATAGTTAAAGTGCCCGCTAGGGAACCTACATAATCCAAGTGCCCGCTCTGGAACATACATAGTCCAATTGACCGTTCGCTAACCTAGATAGTCCAAGGGCCCGCTAGTTGACCTACAAAGTCCATGTGCCAGCTAGGTAACCTAGATAATCCAAGTGCCCGCTAGGTAACCTACATAGTCCAAGTGCCCGCTAGGTAACCTAAATAGTCCAAATGCCCGCTAGGGAAACTACATAGTTGAAGTGCCCGCTATTTAACCTAGATAGTCCTAGTGCCCCCTAGTAAACCTACATAATCCATGGGCCCGCTAGTTAACCTACATAGTGCAAGGGCCCGCTAGTTAACCTAGATCGTGCAAGTGTCCGCTAGTTAACCTACATCGTCCAAGTGCCCGCTAAGTAACCTAGATAGTCCAAGTGCCCGCTAGGGATCCTTCATAATCCAAGTGCCTCCTAGGTAACCTAGATAGTGCAACTGCACGCTAGTTAACCTAGATAGTCCTATTGCCCGTTAGTTAACCTAGATAGTCCAAGTGCCCACTAGGGGACGTACGTAGTCCAAGTGCCCGCTAGGTAACCTACATAGTCCAAGGGCCCGCTAGTTAAACTAAATAGTCCAAGTCCGCTAGTTAACCTAGATAGTCCAAGTGCCCGCTAGTAACCTACATAGTATAAGGGCCCGAGAGTTGACCTAGATTATCCAAGTGCCCGCTAGTTAACCTAAGTAGTACAAATGTCCCATAGGGATCCTACATAGTCAAAGTGCCCTTTGGTTAACCTAGATAGTCCAAGTGCCCTCTAGGGAACATAGATAGTCCAAGTGTTATCTAGGTAACCTAGATAGTCCATGGGCCCGCTAGTTAACCTACATAGTCCTAGGGCTCGCTTGTTAACTTTGATAGTCCAAGTGCCCGCTGGTTAACCTAGATCGTCCAAGTGCCCGCTAGTTAACCTAGATCGTCCAAGTGCCCGCTAGGGATCCTTCATAATCCAAGTGCCTCCTAGGTAACCTAGATAGTGCAACTGCACGCTAGTTAACCTAGATAGTCCTATTGCCCGTTAGTTAACCTAGATAGTCCAAGTGCCCACTAGGGGACGTACGTAGTCCAAGTGCCCGCTAGGTAACCTACATAGTCCAAGGGCCCGCTAGTTAAACTAAATAGTCCAAGTCCGCTAGTTAACCTAGATAGTCCAAGTGCCCGCTAGTAACCTACATAGTATAAGGGCCCGCGAGTTGACCTAGATTATCCAAGTGCCCGCTAGTTAACCTAAGTAGTACAAATGTCCCATAGGGATCCTACATAGTCAAAGTGCCCTTTGGTTAACCTAGATAGTCCAAGTGCCCTCTAGGGAACATAGATAGTCCAAGTGTTATCTAGGTAACCTAGATAGTCCATGGGCCCGCTAGTTAACCTACATAGTCCTAGGGCTCGCTTGTTAACTTTGATAGTCCAAGTGCCCGCTGGTTAACCTAGATCGTCCAAGTGCCCGCTAGTTAACCTAGATCGTCCAAGTGCCGGCTAGTTAACCTACATAGTCCAAGGGCTCGCTTGTTAACTTTGATAGTCCAAGTGCCCGCAGGTTAACCTAGATCGTCCAAGTGCCCGCTAGTTAACCTAGATCGTCCAAGTGCCGGCTAGTTAACCTACATAGTCCAAGGGCCCACTTGTTAACCTAGATCATCCAAGTGTCCTCTAGTTAACCTACATAGTCCAAGTGCCCGCTAGGTAACCTACATAGTTCAAGTGTCTGCTAGGTAACCTACATAGTCCAAGTGCCCGCTAGTTAACATAGATAGTCCAAGTGCCCGCTAGGGAAGGTTCATAGTCCAAGTGCCCGCTAGGTAACCTAGAGAGTGCAAGTGCCCGCTAGTTAACCTACATAGTCCAAGTGCCTGCTAGGTAACTTAGATAGTCCAAGGGACTGCTAGTTAACTTACATAGTCCAAGTGCCCGCTAGGTAACCTACATAATGCAAGTGTCCGTTAGTTAACCTACATAGTCCAAGTGCCCTCTAGTTAACCTGGATAGTAGAAGTGCCCGCTAGGAAACCTACATAGTGCAAGTGTCCGCTAGTTAACCTACGTAGTTCAAGGGACCGCTAGTTAACCTAGATAGTCCAAGTACCCGCTAGTTAACCTAGATCGTCCAATTGTCCGCTAGTTAACCTACATAGTCCAAGTGCCCTTTAGGGAACCTAGATAGTCCAAGTGACTGCTAGGGAACCTACAGAGTCCAAGTGCCCTCTAGTTAACCTAGATAGTCCAAGTGCCCGATAGTAATCCTAGATAGTCCAAGTGCCCGCTAGTTAACCTAAGTAGTACAAATGTCCTGTAGGGATCCTACATAGTCCAAGTGCCCGCTAGGTAACCTACATAGTCCAAGTGCCCGCTAGGGAACCTACATAGTCCAAGTGCTATCTAGGTAACCTAGATAGTCCAAGGGCCCGCTAGTTAACCTACATAGTGCAAGGGCCCGCTAGTTAACCTAGATCGTGCAAGTGTCCGCTAGTTAACCTACATCGTCCAAGTGCCCGCTAAGTAACCTAGATAGTCCAAGTGCCCGCTAGGGATCCTTCATAATCCAAGTGCCTCCTAGGTAACCTAGATAGTGCAACTGCACGCTAGTTAACCTAGATAGTCCTATTGCCCGTTAGTTAACCTAGATAGTCCAAGTGCCCACTAGGGGACGTACGTAGTCCAAGTGCCCGCTAGGTAACCTACATAGTCCAAGGGCCCGCTAGTTAAACTAAATAGTCCAAGTCCGCTAGTTAACCTAGATAGTCCAAGTGCCCGCTAGTAACCTACATAGTATAAGGGCCCGCGAGTTGACCTAGATTATCCAAGTGCCCGCTAGTTAACCTAAGTAGTACAAATGTCCCATAGGGATCCTACATAGTCAAAGTGCCCTTTGGTTAACCTAGATAGTCCAAGTGCCCTCTAGGGAACATAGATAGTCCAAGTGTTATCTAGGTAACCTAGATAGTCCATGGGCCCGCTAGTTAACCTACATAGTCCTAGGGCTCGCTTGTTAACTTTGATAGTCCAAGTGCCCGCTGGTTAACCTAGATCGTCCAAGTGCCCGCTAGTTAACCTAGATCGTCCAAGTGCCGGCTAGTTAACCTACATAGTCCAAGTGCCCGTTCGTTAACATAGATAGTCCAAGTGCCCGCGAGGTAACCTTGATATTCCAAGTGCCTGCTAGTTAACCTACATAGTCCAAGTGCTCGCTAGGTAACCTAGATAGTCAAAGTGCCCGTTAGGTAACCTAGATAATCCAAGTGCCCGCTAGGCAACATACATAGTCCAAGTGCCCGTTTGTTAACCTAGAAGTCCAAGTGCCCGCTATGTAACCTAGACAGTCCAAGTGCCCGCTAGGTTACCTGCATAGTCCAAGTGCCCGTTCGTTAACCTAGATAGTCCAAGTGCCCGCTAGGGAACCTATATAGTCCAAGTGCTATCTAGGTAACCTACATAGTCCCAGGGCCCGCTAGTTAACCTACATAGTCCAAGGGCTCGCTTGTTTACTTTGATAGTCCAAGTGCCCATTAGTTAACCTAGATCGTCCAAGTGCCCGCTAGTTAACCTAGGTCGCCCAAGTGTCCTTTAGTTAACCTACATAGTCTAAGTGCCCGATAGGGACCCTACATAATCCAAGTGCCCGCTATGCAACCTACATAGTCCAAGTGCCCGTTAGTTAACCTAGATAGTCAAAGTGCCTGCTAGGTAACCTAGATTGTCCAAGTGCCCGCTAGGTAACCTAGATAGTCCAAGTGCCCGCTAGGTAACCTAGATAGTCCAAATGCCCGCTAGGGAAACTACATAGTCCAAGTGCCCGCTAGGTAACCTAGATAGTCCAAGTGCCCGCTGGGTAACCTAGATAGTCCAAATGCCCGCTAGGAAACGACATAGTCCAGTGCCCGCTAGTTAGCCTAGATAGTCCAAGTGCCTGCTAGTAAACCTACATAATCCATGGGCCCGCTAGTTAACCTACATAATACAAGGGCCTGCTAGTTAACCTAGATCGTGTAAGTGCCCGTTAGCTAACCTAGGTAGTCCAAGGGCCCGCTAGTTGACCTGCATAGTCCAAGTGCCAGCTAGGTAACCTAGATAGTCCAAGTGCCCGCTAGGTAACCTACATAGTCCAAGTTCCCGCTTGGTAACTTAATAGTCCAAATGCCCACTAGGGAAACTACATAGTCCAAGTACCCGGTAGTTAACCTAGATAGTCCAAGTGCCTGCAAGTAAACTTAAATAATCCATGGGCCCGCTAGTTAACCTACATAGTGCAAGGGCCCGCTAGTTAACCTAGATCGTGCAAGTGTCCGCTAGTTAACCTACATAGTTCAAGTGCCCGCTAGTTAACCTAGATAGTCCATGTGCCCGCTAGGGATCCTTCATAATCCAAGTGCCTGCTAGGTAACCTAGATAGTCCAAGTGCCCGCTAGTTAACCTAGATAGTCCTAGTGCCCGTTAGTTAACCTAGAGTGTCCAATTGCCCACTAGGGGATTTACATAGTCCAAGTGCCCGCTAGGTTACCGAGATAGTCCACGTGCCCGCTAGGTTACCTACATATTCCAAGTGCCTGTTCGTTAACCTAGATAGTCCAAGTTCCCGCTAGGTAACCTAGATAGTCCAAGTGCCCGCTAGTTAACCTATATAGTCCAAGTGACCGCTAGGTAACCTAGATAGTCAAAGTGCCCGTGAGTCAACCTAGATAGTCCAAGTGCCTGCTAGGTAACCTAGATAGTACAAGGGCCTGCTAGTTAACCTACATAGTCCAAGTTCCCGATAGGGAACCTACATACTCCAAGTGCCCGTTAGGGAGCGTACATAGTCCAAGTGCCCGCTAGGTAACATAGATAGTCCAAGTGCCCGCAAATTAACCTACATAGTCCAAGTGCCCGCTAGGTAACCTAGATAGTCCAAGGGCCCTCTTATTAACCTATGTAGTCCAAGTGCCCGCTAGTTAACCTAGGTCGCCCAAGTGTCCTTTAGTTAACCTACATAGTCTAAGTGCCCGATAGGGACCCTACATAATCCAAGTGCCCGCTATGCAACCTACATAGTCCAAGTGCCCGTTAGTTAACCTAGATAGTCAAAGTGCCTGCTAGGTAACCTAGATTGTCCAAGTGCCCGCTAGGTAACCTAGATAGTCCAAGTGCCCGCTAGGTAACCTAGATAGTCCAAATGCCCGCTAGGGAAACTACATAGTCCAAGTGCCCGCTAGGTAACCTAGATAGTCCAAGTGCCCGCTGGGTAACCTAGATAGTCCAAATGCCCGCTAGGAAACGACATAGTCCAGTGCCCGCTAGTTAGCCTAGATAGTCCAAGTGCCTGCTAGTAAACCTACATAATCCATGGGCCCGCTAGTTAACCTACATAATACAAGGGCCTGCTAGTTAACCTAGAACGTGTAAGTGCCCGTTAGCTAACCTAGGTAGTCCAAGGGCCCGCTAGTTGACCTGCATAGTCCAAGTGCCAGCTAGGTAACCTAGATAGTCCATGTGCCCGCTAGGTAACCTACATAGTCCAAGTTCCCGCTTGGTAACTTAATAGTCCAAATGCCCACTAGGGAATCTACATAGTCCAAGTACCCGGTAGTTAACCTAGATAGTCCAAGTGCCTGCAAGTAAACTTAAATAATCCATGGGCCCGCTAGTTAACCTACATAGTGCAAGGGCCCGCTAGTTAACCTAGATCGTGCAAGTGTCCGCTAGTTAACCTACATAGTTCAAGTGCCCGCTAGTTAACCTAGATAGTCCATGTGCCCGCTAGGGATCCTTCATAATCCAAGTGCCTGCTAGGTAACCTAGATAGTCCAAGTGCCCGCTAGTTAACCTAGATAGTCCTAGTGCCCGTTAGTTAACCTAGAGTGTCCAAGTGCCCACTAGGGGATGTACATAGTCCAAGTGCCCGCTAGGTTACCTAGATAGTCCACGTGCCCGCTAGGTTACCTACATATTCCAAGTGCCTGTTCGTTAACCTAGATAGTCTAAGTGCCCGCTAGGTAACCTAGATAGTCCAAGTGCCCGCTAGTTAACCTACATAGTCCAAGTGCCTGCTAGGTAACCTAGATAGTACAAGGGCCCGCTAGTTAACCTACATAGTCCAAGTGCCCGATAGGGAACCTACATACTCCAAGTGCCCGTTAGGGAGCGTACATAGTCAAAGTGCCCGCTAGGTAACATAGATAGTCCAAGTGCCCGCAAGTTAACCTACATAGTCCAAGTGCCCGCTAGGTAACCTAGATAGTCCAAGGGCCCTCTTATTAACCTATGTAGTCCAAGTGCCCGCTAGTTAACCTACATAGTCAAAGGGCCGGCTAGTTAACCTAGATCGTCCAAGTGTCCGCTAGGTAACCTACATAGTCCAAATGCCCGCAAGGAAACCTACATAGTTAAAGTGCCCGCTAGGGAACCTACATAATCCAAGTGCCCGCTCTGGAACATACATAGTCCAAGTGACCGTTCGCTAACCTAGATAGTCCAAGGGCCCGCTAGTTGACCTACAAAGTCCATGTGCCAGCTAGGTAACCTAGATAATCCAAGTGCCCGCTAGGTAACCTACATAGTCCAAGTGCCCGCTAGGTAACCTAAATAGTCCAAATGCCCGCTAGGGAAACTACATAGTTCAAGTGCCCGCTAGTTAACCTAAATAGTCCTAGTGCCCCCTAGTAAACCTACATAATCCATGGGCCCGCTAGTTAACCTACATAGTGCAAGGGCCCGCTAGTTAACCTAGATCGTGCAAGTGTCCGCTAGTTAACCTACATCGTCCAAGTGCCCGCTAAGTAACCTAGATAGTCCAAGTGCCCGCTAGGGATCCTTCATAATCCAAGTGCCTCCTAGGTAACCTAGATAGTGCAACTGCACGCTAGTTAACCTAGATAGTCCTATTGCCCGTTAGTTAACTTAGATAGTCCAAGTGCCCACTAGGGGACGTACGTAGTCCAAGTGCCCGCTAGGTAACCTACATAGTCCAAGGGCCCGCTAGTTAAACTAAATAGTCCAAGTCCGCTAGTTAACCTAGATAGTCCAAGTGCCCGCTAGTAACCTACATAGTATAAGGGCCCGCGAGTTGACCTAGATTATCCAAGTGCCCGCTAGTTAACCTAAGTAGTACAAATGTCCCATAGGGATCCTACATAGTCAAAGTGCCCTTTGGTTAACCTAGATAGTCCAAGAGCCCTCTAGGGAACATAGATAGTCCAAGTGTTATCTAGGTAACCTAGATAGTCCATGGGCCCGCTAGTTAACCTACATAGTCCTAGGGCTCACTTGTTAACTTTGATAGTCCAAGTGCCCGCTGGTTAACCTAGATCGTCCAAGTGCCCGCTAGTTAACCTAGATCGTCCAAGTGCCCGCTAGGGATCCTTCATAATCCAAGTGCCTCCTAGGTAACCTAGATAGTGCAACTGCACGCTAGTTAACCTAGATAGTCCTATTGCCCGTTAGTTAACCTAGATAGTCCAAGTGCCCACTAGGGGACGTACGTAGTCCAAGTGCCCGCTAGGTAACCTACATAGTCCAAGGGCCCGCTAGTTAAACTAAATAGTCCAAGTCCGCTAGTTAACCTAGATAGTCCAAGTGCCCGCTAGTAACCTACATAGTATAAGGGCCCGCGAGTTGACCTAGATTATCCAAGTGCCCGCTAGTTAACCTAAGTAGTACAAATGTCCCATAGGGATCCTACATAGTCAAAGTGCCCTTTGGTTAACCTAGATAGTCCAAGTGCCCTCTAGGGAACATAGATAGTCCAAGTGTTATCTAGGTAACCTAGATAGTCCATGGGCCCGCTAGTTAACCTACATAGTCCTAGGGCTCGCTCGTTAACTTTGATAGTCCAAGTGCCCGCTGGTTAACCTAGATCGTCCAAGTGCCCGCTAGTTAACCTAGATCGTCCAAGTGCCGGCTAGTTAACCTACATAGTCCAAGGGCTCGCTTGTTAACTTTGATAGTCCAAGTGCCCGCAGGTTAACCTAGATCGTCCAAGTGCCGGCTAGTTAACCTACATAGTCCAAGGGCCCACTTGTTAACCTAGATCATCCAAGTGTCCTCTAGTTAACCTACATAGTCCAAGTGCACGCTAGGTAACCTACATAGTTCAAGTGTCTGCTAGGTAACCTACATAGTCCAAGTGCCCGCTAGTTAACATAGATAGTCCAAGTGCCCGCTAGGGAAGGTTCATAGTCCAAGTGCCCGCTAGGTAACCTAGAGAGTGCAAGTGCCCGCTAGTTAACCTACATAGTCCAAGTGCCTGCTAGGTAACTTAGATAGTCCAAGGGACTGCTAGTTAACTTACATAGTCCAAGTGCCCGCTAGGTAACCTACATAATGCAAGTGTCCGTTAGTTAACCTACATAGTCCAAGTGCCCTCTAGTTAACCTAGATAGTAGAAGTGCCCGCTAGGAAACCTACATAGTGCAAGTGTCCGCTAGTTAACCTACGTAGTCCAAGGGACCGCTAGTTAACCTAGATAGTCCAAGTACCCGCTAGTTAACCTAGATCGTCCAATTGTCCGCTAGTTAACCTACATAGTCCAAGTGCCCTTTAGGGAACCTAGATAGTCCAAGTGACTGCTAGGGAACCTACAAAGTCCAAGTGCCCTCTAGTTAACCTAGATAGTCCAAGTGCCCGATAGTAATCCTAGATAGTCCAAGTGCCCGCTAGTTAACCTAAGTAGTACAAATGTCCTGTAGGGATCCTACATAGTCCAAGTGCCCGCTAGGTAACCTACATAGTCCAAGTGCCCGCTAGGGAACCTACATAGTCCAAGTGCTATCTAGGTAACCTAGATAGTCCAAGGGCCCGCTAGTTAACCTACATAGTCCAAGGGCTCGCTTGTTCACTTTGATAGTCCAAGTGCCCGCTGGTTAACCTAGATCGTCCAAGTGCCCGCTAGTTAACCTAGATGGTCCAAGTGCCGGATAGTTAACGTACATAGTCTAAGGGCCCACTTGTTAACCTAGATCATCCAAGTGTCCACTAGTTAACCTACATAGACCAAGTGCCCGCTAGGTAACCTACATAGTGAAAGTGTCCGCTAGGTAACCCACATAGTCCAAGTGCCCGCTAGTTAATATAGATAGTCCAAGTGCCCGCTAGGGAACCTACATAGTCCAAGTGCCCTTTAGGGAACCTACATAGTCCAAGTGCTCGCTAGGGAATCTACATAATCCAAGTGCCCGTTAGGTAACCTAGATAGTCCAATTGCCCGTTAGTTAGCCTAGATAGTCCAAGGGCCCGCTAGTTGACCTACATAGTCCAAGTGCCAGCTAGGTAACCTAGATAGTACAAGTGCCCGCTTGGTAACCCAGATAGTCCAAGTGCCCGCTAGGGTTTGTACATAGACCAAGTGCCCGTTAGGTAACCTAGATAGTCCAAGTGCCTGCTAGTTAACCTACATAGTCCAAGTGCCCGATAGAAACCTACATAGTCCAAGTGCCCCATAGGGAACCTACATAGTCCAAGTGCCCGCTAGGAACCTACATAGTCCAAGTTCCAGCTAGGTAACCTAGATAGTCCAAGTGCCCTTTACCTAACTTAGATAGTCCAAGTGCTCGCTAGGCAACCTACATAGTCCAAGTGCCCATTCGTTAACCTAGAAGTCCAAGTGCCCGCTATGTAACCTAGAAAGTCCAAGTGCCGGCCAGGTTACCTGCATAGTCCAAGTGCCCGTTAGTTAACCTAGATAGTCCAAGTGCCCGCTAGGTAACCTACATAGTCTAAGTGCCCGTTAGTTAACATATATAGTCCAAGTGCCCGCTAGGGAAGGTACATAGTCCAAGCGCCTGCTAGGTTACCTAGAGAGTGCAAGTGTCCGCTAGTTAACCTACATAGTCCAAGTGCCTGCTAGTTAACCTACATAGTCCAAGTGCCCGCTAGGTAACCTAGATAGTCAAAGTGCCCGTTAGGTAACCTAGATCGTCCAAGTGTACTCTAGTTAACCTACATAGTCCAAGTGCCCGCTAGGTAACCTACATAGTGCAAGTGTCCGCTAGGTCACCTACATAGTCCAAGTGCCCGTTAGTTAACATATATAGTCCAAGTGCCCGCTAGGGAAGGTAAATAGTCCAAGCGCCTGCTAGGTAACCTAGAGAGTGCAAGTGTCCGCTAGTTAACCTACATAGTCCAAGTGCCTGCTAGGTAACCTAGATAGTCCAAGGGCCTGGTAGTTAACCTACATAGTCCAAGTGCCCGCTAGGTAACCTAGATAGTCCAAGTGCCCGCTAGGGAACCTACATAGTCCAAGTGCCCGCTTTGGAACATACATAGTCGAAGTGCCTGTAAGTTAACCTAGATCATCCAAGTGCCCGCTAGTTAACCTACATAGTCCAAGTGCCCGCTAGGTAACCTACATAATCCAAGTGCCCGCTAGGTAACCTATATAGTCCAAATGCACGCTAGTTAACCTAGTTAGTCCAAGTGCCCGTTACCTAACCTAGATAGTCCAAGTGCTCGCTAGGCAACCTACATAGTCCAAGTGCCCATTCGTTAACCTAGAAGTCCAAGTGCCCGCTATGTAACCTAGAAAGTCCAAGTGCCGGCCAGGTTACCTGCATAGTCCAAGTGCCCGTTCGTTAACCTGGATAGTCCAAGTGCCCGTTAGGTAACCTATATAGTCCAAGTGCTATCTAGGTAACCTAGATAGTCCAAGGGCCCGCTAGTTAACCTACATAGTCCAAGGGCTCGCTTGTTAACTTTGATAGTCCAAGTGCCCGCTGGTTATCCTAGATCGTCCAAATGCCCGCTAGTTAACCTACATAGTCCATGTGCCCGCTAGGTAACCTAGATAGTCAAAGTGCCTGTTAGGTAACCGAGATCGTCCAAGTGTCCTCTAGTTAACCTACATAGTCCAAGTGCCCGCGAGGTAACCTACATAGTGCAGGTGTCCGCTAGGTAACCTACATAGTCCAAGTGCCCGCTAGTTAACATAGATAGTCCAAGTGCCCGCTAGGGAAGGTACATAGTCCAAGTGCCTGCTAGGTAACCTAGACAGTGCAAGTGCCTGCTAGTTAACCTACATAGTCCAATTGCCTGCTAGGTAACCTAGATAGTCCAAGGGCCTGCTAGTTAACCTACATAGTCCAAGTGCCCGCTAGGTAACCTACATAGTGCAAGTGTCCGCTAGTTAACCTACATAGTCCAAGTGCCCGCTAGGTAACCAAGATAGTCCAAGTGCCCGCTAGGGAACCTACATAGTCCAAGTGCCCGCTTTGGAACATACATAGTCGAAGTGCCTCTTAGTTAACCTAGATAATCCAAGTGCCCGCTAGTTTACCTACATAGTCCAAGTGTCCGCTAGGTAACCTACATAATCCAAGTGCCCGCTAGGTAACCTATATAGTCCAAATGCACGCTAGGGAACCTACATAGTCCAAGTGCCCGCTAGTTAACCTAGATAGTCTAAGTGCCCGCTAGTTAACCTAGATAGTCCAAGTGCCCGTTAGTTAACCAGGATCGTCTAAGTGCCCTCTAGTTAACTTACATAATCCAAGGGCCTGCTAGTTAACCTACATAGACCAATTGCCCGCTAGTTAACCTACATAGTCCAAGTGCCCGCTAGGTAACCTAGAGAGTCCAAGTGACCACTAGGTTACCTACATAGTCCAAGTGCCCGTTCGTTAACCTACATAGTCCAAGTGCCCGCTACATAACGTAGATAGCCCAAGTGCCTGCTAGGGAACGTACATAGTCCAAGTGTCCGCTAGCTAACCTAGATAGTCCAAGTGCCCGCTAGTTAACCTACATAGTCCAAGTGCCTGCTAGGTAAACTACATAGTACAAGTGCCCACTTGGTAACCTAGACAGTCCAATTGCGCGCTAGTTAACTTAGACAGTCCAAGTACCCGCTAGGGTACCTACATAGTCCAAGTGCCCGCTAGGTAACCTAGATAGTCCAAGTGCCCGCTAGTTAACCTACATAGTCCAAGTGCCTGCTAGGTAAACTACATAGTACAAGTGCCCACTAGGTAACCTAGATAGTCCAATTGCCCGTTAGCTAACCTAGATAGTCGAAGTGTCCGCTAGTTAACCTACATAGTCCAAGTGCCCTTTCGTTAACCTAGATAGTCCAAGTGCCCGCTAGGTAACCTAGATCGTCCAAGTGTCCTCTAGGTAACCTACATAGTCCAAGTGCCCGCTAGTAACCTAGATAGTCCAAGGGCCCGCTAGTTAACCTAGATAGTCCAAGTGCCCGCTAGTTAACCTAGATCGTCCAAGTGTCCTCTAGGTAACCTACATAGTCCAAGTGCCTGTTAGCTAACGTACATAGTCCAAGTGCCCGCTAGTTAACCTAGATAGTCCAAGTGCCCGTTACCTAACCTAGATAGTCCAAGTGCTCGCTAGGCAACCTACATAGTCCAAGTGCCCATTCGTTAACCTAGTAGTCCAAGTGCCCGCTATGTAACCTAGAAAGTCCAAGTGCCGGCCAGGTTACCTGCATAGTCCAAGTGCCCGTTCGTTAACCTGGATAGTCCAAGTGCCCGCTAGGTAACCTATATAGTCCAAGTGCTATCTAGGTAACCTAGATAGTCCAAGGGCCCGCTAGTTAACCTACATAGTCCAAGGGCTCGCTTGTTAACTTTGATAGTCCAAGTGCCCGCTGTTTATCCTAGATCGTCCAAATGCCCGCTAGTTAACCTACCTAGTCCAAGTGCCCGCTAGGTAACCTAGATAGTCAAAGTGCCTGTTAGGTAACCGAGATCGTCCAAGTGTCCTCTAGTTAACCTACATAGTCCAAGTGCCCGCTAGGTAACCTACATAGTGCAAGTGTCCGCTAGGTAACCTACATAGTCCAAGTGCCCGCTAGTTAACATAGATAGTCCAAGTGCCCGCTAGGGAAGGTACATAGTCCAAGTGCTTGCTAGGTAACCTAGACAGTGCAAGTGCCTGCTAGTTAACCTACATAGTCCAAATGCCTGCTAGGTAACCTAGATAGTCCAAGGGCCTGCTAGTTAACCTACATAGTCCAAGTGCCCGCTAGGTAACCTACATAGTGCAAGTGTCCGCTAGTTAACCTACATAGTCCAAGTGCCCGCTAGGTAACCAAGATAGTCCAAGTGCCCGCTAGGGAACCTACATAGTCCAAGTGCCCGCTTTGGAACATACATAGTCGAAGTGCCTGTTAGTTAACCTAGATAATCCAAGTGCCCGCTAGTTAACCTACATAGTCCAAGTGCCCGCTAGGTAACCTACATAATCCAAGTGCCCGCTAGGTAACCTATATAGTCCAAATGCACGCTAGGGAACCTACATAGTCCAAGTGCCCGCTAGTTAACCTAGATAGTCTAAGTGCCCGCTAGTTAACCTAGATAGTCCAAGTGCCCGTTAGTTAACGAGGATCGTCCAAGTGCCCTCTAGTTTACTTACATAATCCAAGGGCCTGCTAGTTAACCTACATAGACCAAGTGCCCGCTAGTTCACCTACATAGCCCAAGTGCCCGCTAGGTAACCTAGAGAGTCCAAGTGACCACTAGGTTACCTACATAGTCCAAGTGCCGGTTCGTTAACCTACATAGTCCAAGTGCCCGCTACATAACGTAGATAGCCCAAGTGCCTGCTAGGGAACGTACATAGTCCAAGTGCCCGCTAGGTAACCTAGATAGTCCAAGTGCCCGCTAGTTAACCTACATAGTCCAAGTGCCTGCTAGGTAAACTACATAGTACAAGTGCCCACTAGGTAACATAGATAGTCCAATTACCCGTTAGCTAACGTAGATAGTCGAAGTGTCCGCTAGTTAACCTACATAGTCCAAGTGCCCTTTCGTTAACCTAGATAGTCCAAGTGCCCGCTAGGTAACCTAGATCGTCAAAGTGTCCTCTAGGTAACCTACATAGTCCAAGTGCCCGCTAGTAAACCTAGATAGTCCAAGGGCCCGCTAGTTAACCTAGATAGTCCAAGTGCCCGTTAGTTAACCTAGATCGTCCAAGTGTCCTCTAGGTAACCTACATAGTCCAAGTGCCTGTTAGCTAACGTACATAGTCCAAGTGCCCGCTAGTTAACCTAGATAGTCCAAGTGCCCGTTACCTAACCTAGATAGTCCAAGTGCTCGCTAGGCAACCTACATAGTCCAAGTGCCCATTCGTTAACCTAGTAGTCCAAGTGCCCGCTATGTAACCTAGAAAGTCCAAGTGCCGGCCAGGTTACCTGCATAGTCCAAGTGCCCGTTCGTTAACCTGGATAGTCCAAGTGCCCGCTAGGTAACCTATATAGTCCAAGTGCTATCTAGGTAACCTAGATAGTCCAAGGGCCCGCTAGTTAACCTACATAGTCCAAGGGCTCGCTTGTTAACTTTGATAGTCCAAGTGCCCGCTGCTTATCCTAGATCGTCCAAATGCCCGCTAGTTAACCTACATAGTCCAAGTGCCCGCTAGGTAACCTAGATAGTCAAAGTGCCTGTTAGGTAACCGAGATCGTCCAAGTGTCCTCTAGTTAACCTACATAGTCCAAGTGCCCGCTAGGTAACCTACATAGTGCAAGTGTCCGCTAGGTAACCTACATAGTCCAAGTGCCTGCTAGTTAACATAGATAGTCCAAGTGCCCGCTAGGGAAGGTACATAGTCCAAGTGCTTGCTAGGTAACCTAGACAGTGCAAGTGCCTGCTAGTTAACCTACATAGTCCAAATGCCTGCTAGGTAACCTAGATAGTCCAAGGGCCTGCTAGTTAACCTACATAGTCCAAGTGCCCGCTAGGTAACCTACATAGTGCAAGTGTCCGCTAGTTAACCTACATAGTCCAAGTGCCCGCTAGGTAACCAAGATAGTCCAAGTGCCCGCTAGGTAACCTACATAGTCCAAGTGCCCGCTAGGTAACCTACATAATCCAAGTGCCCGCTAGGTAACCTATATAGTCCAAATGCACGCTAGGGAACCTACATAGTCCAAGTGCCCGCTAGTTAACCTAGATAGTCTAAGTGCCCGCTAGTTAACCTAGATAGTCCAAGTGCCCGTTAGTTAACGAGGATCGTCCAAGTGCCCTCTAGTTTACTTACATAATCCAAGGGCCTGCTAGTTAACCTACATAGACCAAGTGCCCGCTAGTTCACCTACATAGCCCAAGTGCCCGCTAGGTAACCTAGAGAGTCCAAGTGACCACTAGGTTACCTACATAGTCCAAGTGCCCGTTCGTTAACCTACATAGTCCAAGTGCCCGCTACATAACGTAGATAGCCCAAGTGCCTGCTAGGGAACGTACATAGTCCAAGTGCCCGCTAGGTAACCTAGATAGTCCAAGTGCCCGCTAGTTAACCTACATAGTGCAAGTGCCTGCTAGGTAAACTACATAGTACAAGTGCCCACTAGGTAACCTAGATAGTCCAATTGCCCGTTAGCTAACCTAGATAGTCGAAGTGTCCGCTAGTTAACCTACATAGTCCAAGTGCCCTTTCGTTAACCTAGATAGTCCAAGTGCCCGCTAGGTAACCTAGATCTTCCAAGTGTCCTCTAGGTAACCTACATAGTCCAAGTGCCCGCTAGTAAACCTAGATAGTCCAAGGGCCCGCTAGTTAACCTAGATAGTCCAAGTGCCCGCTAGTTAACCTAGATCATCCAAGTGTCCTCTAGGTAACCTACATAGTCCAAGTGCCTGTTAGCTAACGTACATAGTCCAAGTGCCCGCTAGTTAACCTAGATAGTCCAAGTGCCCGTTACCTAAAATAGATAGTCCAAGTGCTCGCTAGGCAACCTACATAGTCCAAGTGCCCATTCGTTAACCTAGTAGTCCAAGTGCCCGCTATGTAACCTAGAAAGTCCAAGTGCCGGCCAGGTTACCTGCATAGTCCAAGTGCCCGTTCGTTAACCTGGATAGTCCAAGTGCCCGCTAGGTAACCTATATAGTCCAAGTGCTATCTAGGTAACCTAGATAGTCCAAGGGCCCGCTAGTTAACCTACATAGTCCAAGGGCTCGCTTGTTAACTTTGATAATCCAAGTGCCCGCTGCTTATCCTAGATCGTCCAAATGCCCGCTAGTTAACCTACATAGTCCAAGTGCCCGCTAGGTAACCTAGATAGTCAAAGTGCCTGTTAGGTAACCGAGATCGTCCAAGTGTCCTCTAGTTAACCTACATAGTCCAAGTGCCCGCTAGGTAACCTACATAGTGCAAGTGTCCGCTAGGTAACCTACATAGTCCAAGTGCCCGCTAGTTAACATAGATAGTCCAAGTGCCCGCTAGGGAAGGTACATAGTCCAAGTGCTTGCTAGGTAACCTAGACAGTGCAAGTGCCTGCTAGTTAACCTACATAGTCCAAATGCCTGCTAGGTAACCTAGATAGTCCAAGGGCCTGCTAGTTAACCTACATAGTCCAAGTGCCCGCTAGGTAACCTACATAGTGCAAGTGTCCACTAGTTAACCTACATAGTCCAAGTGCCCGCTAGGTAACCAAGATATACCAAGTGCCCGCTAGGGAACCTACATAGTCCAAGTGCCCGCTTTGGAACATACATAGTCGAAGTGCCTGTTAGTTAATCTAGATAATCCAAGTGCCCGCTAGTTAACCTAGATAGTCCAAGTGCCCATTAGTTAACCAGGATCGTCCAAGTGCCCTCTAGTTTACTTACATAATCCAAGGCCTGCTAGTTAACCTACATAGACCAAGTGCCCGCTAGTTAACCTACATAGTCCAAGTGCCCGCTAGGTAACCTAGAGAGTCCAAGTGACCACTAGGTTACCTACATAGTCCAAGTGCCCGTTCGTTAACCTACATAGTCCAAGTGCCCGCTACATAACGTAGATAGCCCAAGTGCCTGGTAGGGAACGTACATAGTCCAAGTGCCCGCAAGGTAACCTAGATAGTCCAAGTGCCCGCTAGTTAACCTACATAGTCCAAGTGCCTGCTAGGTAAACTACATAGTACAAGTGCCCACTTGGTAACCTAGACAGTCCAATTGCGCGCTAGTTAACCTAGACAGTCCAAGTACCTGCTAGTGAACCTACATAGTCCAAGTGCCCGCTAGGTAACCTAGATAGTCCAAGTGCCCGCTAGTTAACCTACATAGTCCAAGTGCCTGCTAGGTAAACTACATAGTACAAGTGCCCACTAGGTAACCTAGATAGTCCAATTGCCCGTTAGCTAACCTAGATAGTCAAAGTGTCCGCTAGTTAACCTACATAGTCCAAGTGCCCTTTCGTTAACCTAGATAGTCCAAGTGCCCGCTAGGTAACCTAGATCGTCCAAGTGTCCTCTAGGAAACCTACATAGTCCAAGTGCCCGCTAGTTAACCTAGATAGTCCAAGTGCCTGCTAGTTAACCTAGATCGTCCAAGTGTCCTCTAGGTAACCTACATAGTCCAAGTGCCTGTTAGCTAACGTACATAGTCCAAGTGCCCGCTAGTTAACCTAGATAGTCCAAGTTCCCGTTACCTAACCTAGATAGTCCAAGTGCTCGCTAGGCAACCTACATAGTCCAAGTGCCCATTCGTTAATCTAGAAGTCCATGTGCCCGCTATGTAACCTAGAAAGTCCAAGTGCCGACCAGATTACCTGCATAGTCCATGTGCCTGTTCGTTAACCTAGATAGTCCAAGTGCCCGCTAGGTAACCTATATAGTCCAAGGGTTATCTAGGTAACCTAGATAGTCCAAGCGCCCGCTAGTTAACCTACATAGTCCAAGTGCCCGCTAGGGAAGGTACATAGTCCAAGTGCCTGCTAGGTAAACTAGAGAGTGCAAGTGCCCGCTAGTTAACCTACATAGTCCAAGTGCCCGCTAGGTAACCTAGATAGTCCAAGTGCCCGCTAGGGAACCTACATAATCCTAGTGCCCTCTTTGGAACATACATAGTCGAAGTGCCTGTTAGTTAACCTAGATAATCCAAGTGCCCACTAGTTAACCTACATAGTCCAAGTGCCCGCTAGGTAACCTATATAGTGCAAGTGTCCGCTAGTTAACCTACATTGTCCAAGTGCAAGCTAGGTAACCTAGATAATCCAAGTGCCCGCTAGAGAACCTACATAATCCTAGTGCCCTCTTTGGAACATACATAGTCGAAGTGCCTGTTAGTTAACCTAGATAATCCAAGTGCCCGCTAGTTAACCTACATAGTCCAAGTGCCAGCTAGGTAACCTACATAATCCAAGTGCCCGCTAGGTAACCTATATAGTCCAAATGCACGCTAGGGAACCTACATAGTCCAAGTGCCCGCTAGTTAACCTAGATAGTCTAAGTGCCCGCTAGTTAACCTAGATAGTCCAAGTGCCCGTTAGTTAACCAGGATCGTCCAAGTGACCTCTAGTTAACTTACATAATCCAAGGGCCTGCTAGTTAACCTACATAGACCAAGTGCCCGCTAGGTAACCTAGAGAGTCCAAGTGACCACTAGGTTACCTACATAGTCCAAGTGCCCGTTCGTTAAGCTACATAGTCCAAGTGCCCGCTACATAACGTAGATAGCCCAAGTGCCTGGTAGGGAACGTACATACTCCAAGTGCCCGCTAGGTAACCTAGATAGTCCAAGTGCCCGCTAGTTAACCTACATAGTCCAAGTGCCGGCTAGGTAAACCACATAGTACAAGTGCCCACTTGGTAACCTAGACAGTCCAATTGCTCGCTAGTTAACCTAGACAGTCCAAGTATCCGCTAGGGATCCTACATAGTCCAAGTGCCCGCTAGGTAACCTAGATAGTCCAAGTGCCCGCTAGTTAACCTACATAGTCCAAGTGCCTGCTAGGTAAACTACATAGTACAAGTGCCCACTAGGTAACCTAGATAGTCCAATTGCCCGTTAGCTAACCTAGATAGTCGAAGTGTCCGCTAGTTAACCTACATAGTCCAAGTGCCCTTTCGTTAACCTAGATAGTCCAAGTGCCCGCTAGGTAACCTAGATCTTCCAAGTGTCCTCTAGGTAACCTACATAGTCCAAGTGCCCGCTAGTAAACCTAGATAGTCCAAGGGCCCGCTAGTTAACCTAGATAGTCCAAGTGCCCGCTAGTTAACCTAGATCATCCAAGTGTCCTCTAGGTAACCTACATAGTCCAAGTGCCTGTTAGCTAACGTACATAGTCCAAGTGCCCGCTAGTTAACCTAGATAGTCCAAGTGCCCGTTACCTAACCTAGATAGTCCAAGTGCTCGCTAGGCAACCTACATAGTCCAAGTGCCCATTCGTCAACCTAGAAGTCCAAGTGCCCGCTATGTAACCTAGAAAGACCAAGTGCCGGCCAGGTTACCTGCATAGTCCAAGTGCCCGTTCGTTAACCTGGATAGTCCAAGTGCCCGCTAGGTAACCTATATAGTCCAAGTGCTATCTAGGTAACCTAGATAGTCCAAGGGCCCGCTAGTTAACCTACATAGTCCAAGGGCTCGCTTGTTAACTTTGATAGTCCAAGTGCCCGCTGGTTATCCTAGATCGTCCAAATGCCCGCTAGTTAACCTACATAGTCCAAGTGCCCTTTAGGTAACCTAGATAGTCAAAGTGCCTGTTAGGTAACCGAGATCGTCCAAGTGTCCTCTAGTTAACCTACATAGTCCAAGTGCCCGCTAGGTAACCTACATAGTGCAAGTGTCCGCTAGGTAACCTACATAGTCCAAGTGCCCGCTAGTTAACATAGATACTCCAAGTGCCCGCTAGGGAAGGGACATAGTCCAAGTGCCTGCTAGGTAACCTAGACAGTGCAAGTGCCTGCTAGTTAACCTACATAGTCCAAATGCCTGCTAGGTAACCTAGATAGTCCAAGGGCCTGCTAGTTAACCTACGTAGTCCAAGTGCCCGCTAGGTAACCTACATAGTGCAAGTGTCCGCTAGTTAACCTACATAGTCCAAGTGCCTGCTAGTTATCCTACATAGTCCAAGTGCCCGCTAGGTAACCTAGATAGTCAAAGTGCCCGTTAGGTAACCTAGATCGTCCACGTGTCCTCTAGTTAACCTACATAGTCCAAGTGCCCGCTAGGTAACCTACATAGTGCAAGTGTCCGCTAGGTAACCTACATAGTCCAAGTGCCCGTTAGTTAACATATATAGTCCAAGTGCCCGCTAGGGAAGGTACATAGTCAAAGCGCCTGCTAGGTAACCTAGAGAGTGCAAGTGTCCGCTAGTTAACCTACACAGTCCATGTGCCTGCTAGGTAACCTAGATAGTCCAAGGGCCTGGTAGTTAACCTACATAGTCCAAGTGCCCGCTAGGTAACCTAGATAGTCCAAGTGCCCGCTAGGGAACCTACATAATCCAAGTGCCCGCTAGGTAACCTATATAGTCCAAATGCACGCTAGGGAACCTACATAGTCCAATTGCCCGCTAGTTAACCTAGATAGTCTAAGTGCCCGCTAGTTAACCTAGATAGTCCAAGTGCCCGTTAGTTAACCAGGATCGTCCAAGTGCCCTCTAGTTAACTTACATAATCCAAGGGCCTGCTAGTTAACCTACATAGACCAAGTGCCCGCTAGTTAACCTACATAGTCCAAGTGCCCGCTACATAACGTAGATAGCCCAAGTGCCTGCTAGGGAACGTACATAGACCAAGTGCCCGCTAGGTAACCTAGATAGTCCAAGTGCCCGCTAGTTAACCTACATAGTCCAAGTGCCTGCTAGGTAAACTACATAGTACAAGTGCCCACTTGGTAACCTACTCAGTCCAATTGCGTGCTAGTTAACCTAGACAGTCCAAGTACCCGCTAGGGAACATACATAGTCCAAGTGCCCGCTAGGTAACCTAGATAGTCCAAGTGCCCGCTAGTTAACCTACATAGTCCAAGTGCCTGCTAGGTAAACTACATAGTACAAGTGCCCACTAGGTAACCTAGATAGTCCAATTGCCCGTTAGCTAACCTAGATAGTCGAAGTGTCCGCTAGTTAACCTACATAGTCCAAGTGCCCTTTCGTTAACCTAGATAGTCCAAGTGCCCGCTAGGTAACCTAGATCGTCCAAGTGTCCTCTAGGTAACCACATAGTCCAAGTGCCCGCTAGTAAACCTAGATAGTCCAAGGGCCCGCTAGTTAACCTAGATAGTCCAAGTGCCCGCTAGTTCACCTAGATCGTCCAAGTGTCCTCTAGGTAACCTACATAGTCCAAGTGCCTGTTAGCTAACGTACATAGTCCAAGTGCCCGCTAGTTAACCTAGATAGTCCAAGTGCCCGTTACCTAACCTAGATAGTCCAAGTGCTCGCTAGGCAACCTACATAGTCCAAGTGCCCATTCGTTAACCTAGAAGTCCAAGTGCCCGCTATGTTACCTAGAAAGTCCAAGTGCCGGCCAGGTTACCTGCATAGTCCAAGTGCCCGTTCGTTAACCTGGATAGTCCAAGTGCCCGCTAGGTAACCTATATAGTCCAAGTGCTATCTAGGTAACCTAGATAGTCCAAGGGCCCGCTAGTTAACCTACATAGTCCAAGGGCTCGCTTGTTAACTTTGATAGTCCAAGTGCCCGCTGGTTATCCTAGATCGTCCAAATGCCCGCTAGTTAACCTACATAGTCCAAGTGCCCTTTAGGTAACCTAGATAGTCAAAGTGCCTGTTAGGTAACCGAGATCGTCCAAGTGTCCTCTAGTTAACCTACATAGTCCAAGTGCCCGCTAGGTAACCTACATAGTGCAAGTGTCCGCTAGGTAACCTACATAGTCCAAGTGCCCGCTAGTTAACATAGATAGTCCAAGTGCCCGCTAGGGAAGGTACATAGTCCAAGTGCCTGCTAGGTAACCTAGACAGTGCAAGTGCCTGCTAGTTAACCTACATAGTCCAAATGCCTGCTAGGTAACCTAGATAGTCCAAGGGCCTGGTAGTTAACCTACATAGTCCAAGTGCCCGCTAGGTAACCTAGATAGTCCAAGTGCCCGCTAGGGAACCTACATAGTCCAAGTGCCCGCTTTGGAACATACATAGTCGAAGTGCCTGTTAGTTAACCTAGATAATCCAAGTGCCCGCTAGTTAACCTACATAGTCCAAGTGCCCGCTAGGTAACCTACATAATCCAAGTGCCCGCTAGGTAACCTATATAGTCCAAATGCACGCTAGGGAACCTACATAGTCAAAGTGCCCGCTAGTTGACCTAGATAGTCTAAGTGCCCCCTAGTTAACCTAGATAGTCCAAGTGCCCGTTAGTTAACCAGGATCGTCCAAGTGCCCTCTAGTTAACTTACATAATCCAAGGGCCTGCTAGTTAACCTACATAGACCAAGTGCCCGCTAGTTAACCTACATAGTCCAAGTGCCCGCTAGGTAACCTAGAGAGTCAAAGTGCCTGTTAGGTAACCGAGATCGTCCAAGTGTCCTCTAGTTAACCTACATAGTCCAAGTGCCCGCTAGGTAACCTACATAGTGCAAGTGTCCGCTAGGTAACCTACATAGTCCAAGTGCCCGCTAGTTAACATAGATAGTCCAAGTGCCCGCTAGGAAAGGTACATAGTCCAAGTGCCTGCTAGGTAACCTAGACAGTGCAAGTGCCTGCTAGTTAACCTACATAGTCCAAATGCCTGCTAGGTAACCTAGATAGTCCAAGGGCCTGCTAGTTAACCTACAAAGTCCAAGTGCCCGCTAGGTAACCTACATAGTGCAAGTGTCCGCTAGTTAACCTACATAGTCCAAGTGCCCGCTAGGTAACCAAGATAGTCCAAGTGCCCGCTAGGGAACCTACATAGTCCAAGTGCCCGCTTTGGAACATACATAGTCGAAGTGCCTGTTAGTTAACCTAGATAATCCAAGAGCCCGCTAGTTAACCTACATAGTCCAAGTGCCCGCTAGGTAACCTACATAATCCAAGTGCCCGCTAGGTAACCTATATAGTCCAAATGCACGCTAGGGAACCTAGATAGTCCAAGTGCCCGTTAGTTAACCAGGATCGTCCAAGTGCCCTCTAGTTAACTTACATAATCCAAGGGCCTGCTAGTTAACCTACATAGACCAAGTGCCCGCTAGTTAACCTACATAGTCCAAGTGCCCGCTAGGTAACCTAGAGAGTCCAAGTGACCACTAGGTTACCTACATAGTCCAAGTGCCCGTTCGTTAACCTACATAGTCCAAGTGCCCGCTACATAACGTAGATAGCCCAAGTACCTGCTAGGGAACGTACATAGACCAAGTGCCCGCTAGGTAACCTAGATAGTCCAAGTGCCCGCTAGTTAACCTACATAGTCCAAGTGCCTGCTAGGTAAACTACATAGTACAAGTGCCCACTTGGTAACCTACTCAGTCCAATTGCGCGCTAGTTAACCTAGACAGTCCAAGTACCCGCTAGGGAACATACATAGTCCAAGTGCCCGCTAGGTAACCTAGATAGTCCAAGTGCCCGCTAGTTAAACTACATAGTCCAAGTGCCTGCTAGGTAAACTACATAGTACAAGTGCCCACTAGGTAACCTAGATAGTCCAATTGCCCGTTAGCTAACCTAGATAGTCGAAGTGTCCGCTAGTTAACCTACATAGTCCAAGTGCCCTTTCGTTAACCTAGATAGTCCAAGTGCCCGCTAGGTAACCTAGATCGTCCAAGTGTCCTCTAGGTAACCACATAGTCCAAGTGCCCGCTAGTAAACCTAGATAGTCCAAGGGCCCGCTAGTTAACCTAGATAGTCCAAGTGCCCGCTAGTTAACCTAGATCGTCCAAGTGTCCTCTAGGTAACCTACATAGTCCAAGTGCCTGTTAGCTAACGTACATAGTCCAAGTGCCCGCTAGTTAACCTAGATAGTCCAAGTGCCCGTTACCTAACCTAGATAGTCCAAGTGCTCGCTAGGCAACCTACATAGTCCAAGTGCCCATTCGTTAACCTAGAAGTCCAAGTGCCCGCTATGTAACCTAGAAAGTCCAAGTGCCGGCCAGGTTACCTGCATAGTCCAAGTGCCCGTTCGTTATCCTGGATAGTCCAAGTGCCCGCTAGGTAACCTATATAGTCCAAGTGCTATCTAGGTAACCTAGATAGTCCAAGGGCCCGCTAGTTAACCTACATAGTCCAAGGGCTCGCTTGTTAACTTTGATAGTCCAAGTGCCCGCTGGTTATCCTAGATCGTCCAAATGCCCGCTAGTTAACCTACATAGTCCAAGTGCCCTTTAGGTAACCTAGATAGTCAAAGTGCCTGTTAGGTAACCGAGATCGTCCAAGTGTCCTCTAGTTAACCTACATAGTCCAAGTGCCCGCTAGGTAACCTACATAGTGCAAGTGTCCGCTAGGTAACCTACATAGTCCAAGTGCCCGCTAGTTAACATAGATAGTCCAAGTGCCCGCTAGGGAAGGTACATAGTCCAAGTGCCTGCTAGGTAACCTAGAGAGTGCAAGTGCCTGCTAGTTAACCTACATAGTCCAAATGCCTGCTAGGTAACCTAGATAGTCCAAGGGCCTGGTAGTTAACCTACATAGTCCAAGTGCCCGCTAGGTAACCTAGATAGTCCAAGTGCCCGCTAGGGAACCTACATAGTCCAAGTGCCCGCTTTGGAACATACATAGTCGAAGTGCCTGTTAGTTAACCTAGATAATCCAAGTGCCCGCTAGTTAACCTACATAGTCCAAGTGCCCGCTAGGTAACCTACATAATCCAAGTGCCCGCTAGGTAACCTATATAGTCCAAATGCACGCTAGGGAACCTACATAGTCAAAGTGCCCGCTAGTTGACCTAGATAGTCTAAGTGCCCCCTAGTTAACCTAGATAGTCCAAGTGCCCGTTAGTTAACCAGGATCGTCCAAGTGCCCTCTAGTTAACTTACATAATCCAAGGGCCAGCTAGTTAACCTACATAGACCAAGTGCCCGCTAGTTAACCTACATAGTCCAAGTGCCCGCTAGGTAACCTAGAGAGTCAAAGTGCCTGTTAGGTAACCGAGATCGTCCAAGTGTCCTCTAGTTAACCTACATAGTCCAAGTGCCCGCTAGGTAACCTACATAGTGCAAGTGTCCGCTAGGTAACCTACATAGTCCAAGTGCCCGCTAGTTAACATAGATAGTCCAAGTGCCCGCTAGGAAAGGTACATAGTCCAAGTGCCTGCTAGGTAACCTAGACAGTGCAAGTGCCTGCTAGTTAACCTACATAGTCCAAATGCCTGCTAGGTAACCTAGATAGTCCAAGGGCCTGCTAGTTAACCTACAAAGTCCAAGTGCCCGCTAGGTAACCTACATAGTGCAAGTGTCCGCTAGTTAACCTACATAGTCCAAGTGCCCGCTAGGTAACCAAGATAGTCCAAGTGCCCGCTAGGGAACCTACATAGTCCAAGTGCCCGCTTTGGAACATACATAGTCGAAGTGCCTGTTAGTTAACGTAGATAATCCAAGAGCCCGCTAGTTAACCTACATAGTCCAAGTGCCCGCTAGGTAACCTACATAATCCAAGTGCCCGCTAGGTAACCTATATAGTCCAAATGCACGCTAGGGAACCTAGATAGTCCAAGTGCCCGTTAGTTAACCAGGATCGTCCAAGTGCCCTCTAGTTAACTTACATAATCCAAGGGCCTGCTAGTTAACCTACATAGACCAAGTGCCCGCTAGTTAACCTACATAGTCCAAGTGCCCGCTAGGTAACCTAGAGAGTCCAAGTGACCACTAGGTTACCTACATAGTCCAAGTGCCCGTTCGTTAACCTACATAGTCCAAGTGCCCGCTACATAACGTAGATAGCCCAAGTACCTGCTAGGGAACGTACATAGACCAAGTGCCCGCTAGGTAACCTAGATAGTCCAAGTGCCCGCTAGTTAACCTACATAGTCCAAGTGCCTGCTAGGTAAACTACATAGTACAAGTGCCCACTTGGTAACCTAGACAGTCCAATTGCGCGCTAGTTAACCTAGACAGTCCAAGTACCCGCTAGGGAACATACATAGTCCAAGTGCCCGCTAGGTAACCTAGATAGTCCAAGTGCCCGCTAGTTAACCTACATAGTCCAAGTGCCTGCTAGGTAAACTACATAGTAAAAGTGCCCACTAGGTAACCTAGATAGTCCAATTGCCCGTTAGCTAACCTAGATAGTCGAAGTGTCCGCTAGTTAACCTACATAGTCCAAGTGCCCTTTCGTTAACCTAGATAGTCCAAGTGCCCGCTAGGTAACCTAGATCGTCCAAGTGTCCTCTAGGTAACCACATAGTCCAAGTGCCCGCTAGTAAACCTAGATAGTCCAAGGGCCCGCTAGTTAACCTAGATAGTCCAAGTGCCCGCTAGTTAACCTAGATCGTCCAAGTGTCCTCTAGGTAACCTACATAGTCCAAGTGCCTGTTAGCTAACGTACATAGTCCAAGTGCCCGCTAGTTAACCTAGATAGTCCAAGTGCCCGTTACCTAACCTAGATAGTCCAAGTGCTCGCTAGGCAACCTACATAGTCCAAGTGCCCATTCGTTAACCTAGAAGTCCAAGTGCCCGCTATGTAACCTAGAAAGTCCAAGTGCCGGCCAGGTTACCTGCATAGTCCAAGTGCCCGTTCGTTAACCTGGATAGTCCAAGTGCCCGCTAGGTAACCTATATAGTCCAAGTGCTATCTAGGTAACCTAGATAGTCCAAGGGCCCGCTAGTTAACCTACATAGTCCAAGGGCTCGCTTGTTAACTTTGATAGTCCAAGTGCCCGCTGGTTATCCTAGATCGTCCAAATGCCCGCTAGTTAACCTACATAGTCCAAGTGCCCTTTAGGTAACCTAGATAGTCAAAGTGCCTGTTAGGTAACCGAGATCGTCCAAGTGTCCTCTAGTTAACCTACATAGTCCAAGTGCCCGCTAGGTAACCTACATAGTGCAAGTGTCCGCTAGGTAACCTACATAGTCCAAGTGCCCGCTAGTTAACATAGATAGTCCAAGTGCCCGCTAGGAAAGGTACATAGTCCAAGTGCCTGCTAGGTAACCTAGACAGTGCAAGTGCCTGCTAGTTAACCTACATAGTCCAAATGCCTGCTAGGTAACCCAGATAGTCCAAGGGCCTGGTAGTTAACCTACATAGTCCAAGTGCCCGCTAGGTAACCTAGATAGTCCAAGTGCCCGCTAGGGAACCTACATAGTCCAAGTGCCCGCTTTGGAACATACATAGTCGAAGTGCCTGTTAGTTAACCTAGATAATCCAAGTGCCCGCTAGTTAACCTACATAGTCCAAGTGCCCGCTAGGTAACCTACATAATCCAAGTGCCCGCTAGGTAACCTATATAGTCCAAATGCACGCTAGGGAACCTACATAGTCAAAGTGCCCGCTAGTTGACCTCGATAGTCTAAGTGCCCGCTAGTTAACCTAGATAGTCCAAGTGCCCGTTAGTTAACCAGGATCGTCCAAGTGCCCTCTAGTTAACTTACATAATCCAAGGGCCTGCTAGTTAACCTACATAGACCAAGTGCCCGCTAGTTAACCTACATAGTCCAAGTGCCCGCTAGGTAACCTAGAGAGTCAAAGTGCCTGTTAGGTAACCGAGATCGTCCAAGTGTCCTCTAGTTAACCTACATAGTCCAAGTGCCCGCTAGGTAACCTACATAGTGCAAGTGTCCGCTAGGTAACCTACATAGTCCAAGTGCCCGCTAGTTAACATAGATAGTCCAAGTGCCCGCTAGGGAAGGTACATAGTCCAAGTGCCTGCTAGGTAACCTAGACAGTGCAAGTGCCTGCTAGTTAACCTACATAGTCCAAATGCCTGCTAGGTAACCTAGATAGTCCAAGGGCCTGCTAGTTAACCTACAAAGTCCAAGTGCCCGCTAGGTAACCTACATAGTGCAAGTGTCCGCTAGTTAACCTACATAGTCCAAGTGCCCGCTAGGTAACCAAGATAGTCCAAGTGCCCGCTAGGGAACCTACATAGTCCAAGTGCCCGCTTTGGAACATACATAGTCGAAGTGCCTGTTAGTTAACCTAGATAATCCAAGAGCCCGCTAGTTAACCTACATAGTCCAAGTGCCCGCTAGGTAACCTACATAATCCAAGTGCCCGCTAGGTAACCTATATAGTCCAAATGCACGCTAGGGAACCTAGATAGTCCAAGTGCCCGTTAGTTAACCAGGATCGTCCAAGTGCCCTCTAGTTAACTTACATAATCCAAGGGCCTGCTAGTTAACCTACATAGACCAAGTGCCCGCTAGTTAACCTACATAGTCCAAGTGCCCGCTAGGTAACCTAGAGAGTCCAAGTGACCACTAGGTTACCTACATAGTCCAAGTGCCCGTTCGTTAACCTACATAGTCCAAGTGCCCGCTACATAACGTAGATAGCCCAAGTACCTGCTAGGGAACGTACATAGACCAAGTGCCCGCTAGGTAACCTAGATAGTCCAAGTGCCCGCTAGTTAACCTACATAGTCCAAGTGCCTGCTAGGTAAACTACATAGTACAAGTGCCCACTTGGTAACCTACTCAGTCCAATTGCGCGCTAGTTAACCTAGACAGTCCAAGTACCCGCTAGGGAACATACATAGTCCAAGTGCCCGCTAGGTAACCTAGATAGTCCAAGTGCCCGCTAGTTAACCTACATAGTCCAAGTGCCTGCTAGGTAAACTACATAGTACAAGTGCCCACTAGGTAACCTAGATAGTCCAATTGCCCGTTAGCTAACCTAGATAGTCGAAGTGTCCGCTAGTTAACCTACATAGTCCAAGTGCCCTTTCGTTAACCTAGATAGTCCAAGTGCCCGCTAGGTAACCTAGATCGTCCAAGTGTCCTCTAGGTAACCACATAGTCCAAGTGCCCGCTAGTAAACCTAGATAGTCCAAGGGCCCGCTAGTTAACCTAGATAGTCCAAGTGCCCGCTAGTTAACCTAGATCGTCCAAGTGTCCTCTAGGTAACCTACATAGTCCAAGTGCCTGTTAGCTAACGTACATAGTCCAAGTGCCCGCTAGTTAACCTAGATAGTCCAAGTGCCCGTTACCTAACCTAGATAGTCCAAGTGCTCGCTAGGCAACCTACATAGTCCAAGTGCCCATTCGTTAACCTAGAAGTCCAAGTGCCCGCTATGTAACCTAGAAAGTCCAAGTGCCGGCCAGATTACCTGCATAGTCCAAGTGCCCGTTCGTTAACCTGGATAGTCCAAGTGCCCGCTAGGTAACCTATATAGTCCAAGTGCTATCTAGGTAACCTAGATAGTCCAAGGGCCCGCTAGTTAACCTACATAGTCCAAGGGCTCACTTGTTAACTTTGATAGTCCAAGTGCCCGCTGGTTATCCTAGATCGTCCAAATGCCCGCTAGTTAACCTACATAGTCCAAGTGCCCTTTAGGTAACCTAGATAGTCAAAGTGCCTGTTAGGTAACCGAGATCGTCCAAGTGTCCTCTAGTTAACCTACATAGTCCAAGTGCCCGCTAGGTAACCTACATAGTGCAAGTGTCCGCTAGGTAACCTACATAGTCCAAGTGCCCGCTAGTTAACATAGATAGTCCAAGTGCCCGCTAGGGAAGGTACATAGTCCAAGTGCCTGCTAGGTAACCTAGACAGTGCAAGTGCCTGCTAGTTAACCTACATAGTCCAAATGCCTGCTAGGTAACCTAGATAGTCCAAGGGCCTGGTAGTTAACCTACATAGTCCAAGTGCCCGCTAGGTAACCTAGATAGTCCAAGTGCCCGCTAGGGAACCTACATAGTCCAAGTGCCCGCTTTGGAACATACATAGTCGAAGTGCCTGTTAGTTAACCTAGATAATCCAAGTGCCCGCTAGTTAACCTACATAGTCCAAGTGCCCGCTAGGTAACCTACATAATCCAAGTGCCCGCTAGGTAACCTATATAGTCCAAATGCACGCTAGGGAACCTACATAGTCAAAGTGCCCGCTAGTTGACCTAGATAGTCTAAGTGCCCGCTAGTTAACCTAGATAGTCCAAGTGCCCGTTAGTTAACCAGGATCGTCCAAGTGCCCTCTAGTTAACTTACATAATCCAAGGGCCTGCTAGTTAACCTACATAGACCAAGTGCCCGCTAGTTAACCTACATAGTCCAAGTGCCCGCTAGTTAACATAGATAGTCCAAGTGCCCACTAGGGAAGGTACATAGTCCAAGTGCCTGCTAGGTAACCTAGACAGTGCAAGTGCCTGCTAGTTAACCTACATAGTCCAAATGCCTGCTAGGTAACCTAGATAGTCCAAGGGCCTGGTAGTTAACCTACATAGTCCAAGTGCCCGCTAGGTAACCTAGATAGTCCAAGTGCCCGCTAGGGAACCTACATAGTCCAAGTGCCCGCTTTGGAACATACATAGTCGAAGTGCCTGTTAGTTAACCTAGATAATCCAAGTGCCCGCTAGTTAACCTACATAGTCCAAGTGCCCGCTAGGTAACCTACATAATCCAAGTGCCCGCTAGGTAACCTATATAGTCCAAATGCACGCTAGGGAACCTACATAGTCAAAGTGCCCGCTAGTTGACCTAGATAGTCTAAGTGCCCGCTAGTTAACCTAGATAGTCCAAGTGCCCGTTAGTTAACCAGGATCGTCCAAGTGCCCTCTAGTTAACTTACATAATCCAAGGGCCTGCTAGTTAACCTACATAGACCAAGTGCCCGCTAGTTAACCTACATAGTCCAAGTGCCCGCTAGGTAACCTAGAGAGTCAAAGTGCCTGTTAGGTAACCGAGATCGTCCAAGTGTCCTCTAGTTAACCTACATAGTCCAAGTGCCCGCTAGGTAACCTACATAGTGCAAGTGTCCGCTAGGTAACCTACATAGTCCAAGTGCCCGCTAGTTAACATAGATAGTCCAAGTGCCCGCTAGGGAAGGTACATAGTCCAAGTGCCTGCTAGGTAACCTAGACAGTGCAAGTGCCTGCTAGTTAACCTACATACTCCAAATGCCTGCTAGGTAACCTAGATAGTCCAAGGGCCTGCTAGTTAACCTACAAAGCCCAAGTGCCCGCTAGGTAACCTACATAGTGCAAGTGTCCGCTAGTTAACCTACATAGTCCAAGTGCCCACTAGGTAACCAAGATAGTCCAAGTGCCCGCTAGGGAACCTACATAGTCCAAGTGCCCGCTTTGGAACATACATAGTCGAAGTGCCTGTTAGTTAACCTAGATAATCCAAGAGCCCGCTAGTTAACCTACATAGTCCAAGTGCCCGCTAGGTAACCTACATAATCCAAGTGCCCGCTAGGTAACCTATATAGTCCAAATGCACGCTAGGGAACCTAGATAGTCCAAGTGCCCGTTAGTTAACCAGGATCGTCCAAGTGCCCTCTAGTTAACTTACATAATCCAAGGGCCTGCTAGTTAACCTACATAGACCAAGTGCCCGCTAGTTAACCTACATAGTCCAAGTGCCCGCTAGGTAACCTAGAGAGTCCAAGTGACCACTAGGTTACCTACATAGTCCAAGTGCCCGTTCGTTAACCTACATAGTCCAAGTGCCCGCTACATAACATAGATAGCCCAAGTGCCTGCTAGGGAACGTACATAGACCAAGTGCCCGCTAGGTAACCTAGATAGTCCAAGTGCCCGCTAGTTAACCTACATAGTCCAAGTGCCTGCTAGGTAAACTACATAGTACAAGTGCCCACTTGGTAACCTACTCAGTCCAATTGCGCGCTAGTTAACCTAGACAGTCCAAGTACCCGCTAGGGAACATACATAGTCCAAGTGCCCGCTATGTAACCTAGATAGTCCAAGTGCCCGCTAGTTAACCTACATAGACCAAGTGCCTGCTAGGTAAACTACATAGTACAATTGCCCACTAGGTAACCTAGATAGTCCAATTGCCCGGTAGCTAACCTAGATAGTCGAAGTGTCCGCTAGTTAACCTACATAGTCCAAGTGCCCTTTCGTTAACCTAGATAGTCCAAGTGCCCGCTAGGTAACCTAGATCGTCCAAGTGTCCTCTAGGTAACCTACATAGTCCAAGTGCCCGCTAGTAAACCTAGATAGTCCAAGGGCCCGCTAGTTAACCTAGATAGTCCAAGTGCCCGCTAGTTAACCTAGATCGTCCAAGTGTCCTCTAGGTAACCTACATAGTCCAAGTGCCTGTTAGCTAACGTACATAGTCCAAGTGCCCGCTAGTTAACCTAGATAGTCCAAGTGCCCGTTACCTAACCTAGATAGTCCAAGTGCTCGCTAGGCAACCTACATAGTCCAAGTGCCCATTGGTTAACCTAGAAGTCCAAGTGCCCGCTATGTAACCTAGAAAGTCCAAGTGCCGGCCAGGTTACCTGCATAGTCCAAGTGCCCGTTCGTTAACCTGGATAGTCCAAGTGCCCGCTAGGTAACCTATATAGTCCAAGTGCTATCTAGGTAACCTAGATAGTCCAAGGGCCCGCTAGTTAACCTACATAGTCCAAGGGCTCGCTTGTTAACTTTGATAGTCCAAGTGCCCGCTGGTTATCCTAGATCGTCCAAATGCCCGCTAGTTAACCTACATAGTCCAAGTGCCCTTTAGGTAACCTAGATAGTCAAAGTGCCTGTTAGGTAACCGAGATCGTCCAAGTGTCCTCTAGTTAACCTACATAGTCCAAGTGCCCGCTAGGTAACCTACATAGTGCAAGTGTCCGCTAGGTAACCTACATAGTCCAAGTGCCCGCTAGTTAACATAGATAGTCCAAGTGCCCGCTAGGGAAGGTACATAGTCCAAGTGCCTGCTAGGTAACCTAGACAGTGCAAGTGCCTGCTAGTTAACCTACATAGTCCAAATGCCTGCTAGGTAACCTAGATAGTCCAAGGGCCTGGTAGTTAACCTACATAGTCCAAGTGCCCGCTGGGTAACCTAGATAGTCCAAGTACCCGCTAGGGAACCTACATAGTCCAAGTGCCCGCTTTGGAACATACATAGTCGAAGTGCCTGTTAGTTAACCTAGATAATCCAAGTGCCCGCTAGTTAACCTACATAGTCCAAGTGCCCGCTAGGTAACCTACATAATCCAATTGCCCGCTAGGTAACATATATAGTCCAAATGCACGCTAGGGAACCTACATAGTCAAAGTGCCCGCTAGTTTACCTCGATAGTCTAAGTGCCCGCTAGTTAACCTAGATAGTCCAAGTGCCCGTTAGTTAACCAGGATCGTCCAAGTGCCCTCTAGTTAACTTACATAATCCAAGGGCCTGCTAGTTAACCTACATAGACCAAGTGCCCGCTAATTATCCTACATAGTCCAAGTGCCCGCTAGGTAACCTAGAGAGTCAAAGTGCCTGTTAGGTAACCGAGATCGTCCAAGTGTCCTCTAGTTAACCTACATAGTCCAAGTGCCCGCTAGGTAACCTACATAGTGCAAGTGTCCGCTAGGTAACCTACATAGTCCAAGTGCCCGCTAGTTAACATAGATAGTCCAAGTGCCCGCTAGGAAAGGTACATAGTCCAAGTGCCTGCTAGGTAACCTAGACAGTGCAAGTGCCTGCTAGTTAACCTACATAGTCCAAATGCCTGCTAGGTAACCTAGATAGTCCAAGGGCCTGCTAGTTAACCTACAAAGTCCAAGTGCCCGCTAGGTAACCTAGATAGTCCAAGTGCCCGCTAGGGAACCTACATAGTCCAAGTGCCCGCTTTGGAACATACATAGTCGAAGTGCCTGTTAGTTAACCTAGATAATCCAAGTGCCCGCTAGTTAACCTACATAGTCCAAGTGCCCGCTAGGTAACCTACATAATCCAAGTGCCCGCTAGGTAACCTATATAGTCCAAATGCACGCTAGGGAACCTACATAGTCCAGTTGCCCGCTAGTTAACCTAGATAGTCTAAGTGCCCGCTAGTTAACCTAGATAGTCCAAGTGCCCGTTAGTTAACCAGGATCGTCCAAGTGCCCTCTAGTTAACTTACATAATCCAAGGGCCTGCTAGTTAACCTACATAGACCAAGTGCCCGCTAGTTAACCTACATAGTCCAAGTGCCCGCTAGGTAACCTAGAGAGTCCAAGTGACCACTAGGTTACCTACATAGTCCAAGTGCCCGTTCGTTAACCTACATAGTCCAAGTGCCCGCTACATAACGTAGATAGCCCAAGTGCCTGCTAGGGAACGTACATAGACCAAGTGCCCGCTAGGTAACCTAGATAGTCCAAGTGCCCGCTAGTTAACCTACATAGTCCAAGTGCCTGCTAGGTAAACTACATAGTACAAGTGCCCACTTGGTAACCTACTCAGTCCAATTGCGCGCTAGTTAACCTAGACAGTCCAAGTACCCGCTAGGGAACATACATAGTCCAAGTGCCCGCTAGGTAACCTAGATAGTCCAAGTGCCCGCTAGTTAACCTACATAGTCCAAGTGCCTGCAAGGTAAACTACATAGTACAAGTGCCCACTAGGTAACCTAGATAGTCCAATTGCCCGTTAGCTAACCTAGATAGTCGAAGTGTCCGCTAGTGAACCTACATAGTCCAAGTGCCCTTTCGTTAACCTAGATAGTCCAAGTGCCCGCTAGGTAACCTAGATAGTCCAAGTGCCCGCTAGGGAACCTACATAGTCCAAGTGCCCGCTTTGGAACATACATAGTCGAAGTGCCTGTTAGTTAACCTAGATAATCCAAGTGCCCGCTAGTTAACCTACATAGTCCAAGTGCCCGCTAGGTAACCTACATAATCCAAGTGCCCGCTAGGTAACCTATATAGTCCAAATGCACGCTAGGGAACCTACATAGTCCAGTTGCCCGCTAGTTAACCTAGATAGTCTAAGTGCCCGCTAGTTAACCTAGATAGTCCAAGTGCCCGTTAGTTAACCAGGATCGTCCAAGTGCCCTCTAGTTAACTTACATAATCCAAGGGCCTGCTAGTTAACCTACATAGACCAAGTGCCCGCTAGTTAACCTACATAGTCCAAGTGCCCGCTAGGTAACCTAGAGAGTCCAAGTGACCACTAGGTTACCTACATAGTCCAAGTGCCCGTTCGTTAACCTACATAGTCCAAGTGCCCGCTACATAATGTAGATAGCCCAAGTGCCTGCTAGGGAACGTACATAGTCCAAGTGCCCGCTATGTAACCTAGAAAGTCCAAGTGCCGGCCAGGTTACCTGCATAGTCCAAGTGCCCGTTCGTTAACCTGGATAGTCCAAGTGCCCGCTAGGTAACCTATATAGTCCAAGTGCTATCTAGGTAACCTAGATAGTCCAAGGGCCCGCTAGTTAACCTACATAGTCCAAGGGCTCGCTTGTTAACTTTGATAGTCCAAGTGCCCGCTGGTTATCCTAGATCGTCCAAATGCCCGCTAGTTAACCTACATAGTCCAAGTGCCCATTAGGTAACCTAGATAGTCAAAGTGCCTGTTAGGTAACCGAGATCGTCCAAGTGTCCTCTAGTTAACCTACATAGTCCAAGTGCCCGCTAGGTAACCTACATAGTGCAAGTGTCCGCTAGGTAACCTACATAGTCCAAGTGCCCGCTAGTTAACATAGATAGTCCAAGTGCCCGCTAGGGAAGGTACATAGTCCAAGGGCCTGCTAGGTAACCTAGAAAGTGCAAGTGCCTGCTAGTTAACCTACATAGTCCAAATGCCTGCTAGGTAACCTAGATAGTCCAAGGGCCTGGTAGTTAACCTACATAGTCCAAGTGCCCGCTAGGTAACCTAGATAGTCCAAGTACCCGCTAGGGAACCTACATAGTCCAAGTGCCCGCTTTGGAACATACATAGTCGAAGTGCCTGTTAGTTAACCTAGATAATCCAAGTGCCCGCTAGTTAACCTACATAGTCCAAGTGCCCGCTAGGTAACCTACATAATCCAAGTGCCCGCTAGGTAACATATATAGTCCAAATGCACGCTAGGGAACCTACATAGTCAAAGTGCCCGCTAGTTTACCTCGATAGTCTAAGTGCCCGCTAGTTAACCTAGATAGTCCAAGTGCCCGTTAGTTAACCAGGATCGTCCAAGTGCCCTCTAGTTAACTTACATAATCCAAGGGCCTGCTAGTTAACCTACATAGACCAAGTGCCCGCTAGTTATCCTACATAGTCCAAGTGCCCGCTAGGTAACCTAGAGAGTCAAAGTGCCTGTTAGGTAACCGAGATCGTCCAAGTGTCCTCTAGTTAACCTACATAGTCCAAGTGCCCGCTAGGTAACCTACATAGTGCAAGTGTCCGCTAGGTAACCTACATAGTCCAAGTGCCCGCTAGTTAACATAGATAGTCCAAGTGCCCGCTAGGAAAGGTACATAGTCCAAGTGCCTGCTAGGTAACCTAGACAGTGCAAGTGCCTGCTAGTTAACCTACATAGTCCAAATGCCTGCTAGGTAACCTAGATAGTCCAAGGGCCTGCTAGTTAACCTACAAAGTCCAAGTGCCCGCTAGGTAACCTAGATAGTCCAAGTGCCCGCTAGGGAACCTACATAGTCCAAGTGCCCGCTTTGGAACATACATAGTCGAAGTGCCTGTTAGTTAACCTAGATAATCCAAGTGCCCGCTAGTTAACCTACATAGTCCAAGTGCCCGCTAGGTAACCTACATAATCCAAGTGCCCGCTAGGTAACCTATATAGTCCAAATGCACGCTAGGGAACCTACATAGTCCAGTTGCCCGCTAGTTAACCTAGATAGTCTAAGTGCCCGCTAGTTAACCTAGATAGTCCAAGTGCCCGTTAGTTAACCAGGATCGTCCAAGTGCCCTCTAGTTAACTTACATAATCCAAGGGCCTGCTAGTTAACCTACATAGACCAAGTGCCCGCTAGTTAACCTACATAGTCCAAGTGCCCGCTAGGTAACCTAGAGAGTCCAAGTGACCACTAGGTTACCTACATAGTCCAAGTGCCCGTTCGTTAACCTACATAGTCCAAGTGCCCGCTACATAACGTAGATAGCCCAAGTGCCTGCTAGGGAACGTACATAGACCAAGTGCCCGCTAGGTAACCTAGATAGTCCAAGTGCCCGCTAGTTAACCTACATAGTCCAAGTGCCTGCTAGGTAAACTACATAGTACAAGTGCCCACTTGGTAACCTACTCAGTCCAATTGCGCGCTAGTTAACCTAGACAGTCCAAGTACCCGCTAGGGAACATACATAGTCCAAGTGCCCGCTAGGTAACCTAGATAGTCCAAGTGCCCGCTAGTTAACCTACATAGTCCAAGTGCCTGCTAGGTAAACTACATAGTACAAGTGCCCACTAGGTAACCTAGATAGTCCAATTGCCCGTTAGCTAACCTAGATAGTCGAAGTGTCCGCTAGTGAACCTACATAGTCCAAGTGCCCTTTCGTTAACCTAGATAGTCCAAGTGCCCGCTAGGTAACCTAGATCGTCCAAGTGTCCTCTAGGTAACCACATAGTCCAAGTGCCCGCTAGTAAACCTAGATAGTCCAAGGGCCCGCTAGTTAACCTAGATAGTCCAAGTGCCCGCTAGGAAAGGTACATAGTCCAAGTGCCTGCTAGGTAACCTAGACAGTGCAAGTGCCTGCTAGTTAACCTACATAGTCCAAATGCCTGCAAGTTAACCTAGATAGTCCAAGGGCCTGGTAGTTAACCTACATAGTCCAAGTGCCCGCTAGGTAACCTAGATAGTCCAAGTGCCCGCTAGGGAACCTACATAGTCCAAGTGCCCGCTTTGGAACATACATAGTCGAAGTGCCTGTTAGTTAACCTAGATAATCCAAGTGCCCGCTAGTTAACCTACATAGTCCAAGTGCCCGCTAGGTAACCTACATAATCCAAGTGCCCGCTAGGTAACCTATATAGTCCAAATGCACGCTAGGGAACCTACATAGTCAAAGTGCCCGCTAGTTGACCTAGATAGTCTAAGTGCCCGCTAGTTAACCTAGATAGTCCAAGTGCCCGTTAGTTAACCAGGATCGTCCAAGTGCCCTCTAGTTAACTTACATAATCCAAGGCCCTGCTAGTTAACCTACATAGACCAAGTGCCCGCTAGTTAACCTACATAGTCCAAGTGCCCGCTAGGTAACCTAGAGATTCAAAGTGCCTGTTAGGTAACCGAGATCGTCCAAGTGTCCTCTAGTTAACCTACATAGTCAAAGTGCCCGCTAGGTAACCTACATAGTGCAAGTGTCCGCTAGGTAACCTACATAGTCCAAGTGCCCGCTAGTTAACATAGATAGTCCAAGTGCCCGCTAGGGAAGGTACATAGTCCAAGTGCCTGCTAGGTAACCTAGACAGTGCAAGTGCCTGCTAGTTAACCTACATAGTCCAAATGCCTGCTAGGTAACCTAGATAGTCCAAGGGCCTGCTAGTTATCCTACATAGTCCAAGTGCCCGCTAGGTAACCTACATAGTGCAAGTGTCCGCTAGTTAACCTACATAGTAGAAGTGCCCGCTAGGTAACCAAGATAGTCCAAGTGCCCGCTAGTTAACCTACATAGTCCAAGTGCCCGCTTTGGAACATACATAGTCGAAGTGCCTGTTAGTTAACCTAGATAATCCAAGTGCCCGCTAGTTAACCTACATAGTCCAAGTGCCCGCTAGGTAACCTACATAATCCAAGTGCCCGCTAGGTAACCTATATAGTCCAAATGCACGCTAGGGAACCTACATAGTCCAAGTGCCCGCTAGTTAACCTAGATAGTCTATGTGCCCGCTAGTTAACCTAGATAGTCCAAGTGCCCGTTAGTTAACGAGGATCGTCCAAGTGCCCTCTAGTTTACTTACATAATCCAAGGGCCTGCTAGTTAACCTACATAGACCAAGTGCCCGCTAGTTAACCTACATAGCCCAAGTGCCCGCTAGGTAACCTAGAGAGTCCAAGTGACCACTAGGTTACCTACATAGTCCAAGTGCCCGTTCGTTAACCTACATAGTCCAAGTGCCCGCTACATAACGTAGATAGCCCAAGTGCCTGGTAGGGAACGTACATAGTCCAAGTGCCCGCAAGGTAACCTAGATAGTCCAAGTGCCCGCTAGTTAACCTACATAGTCCAAGTGCCTGCTAGGTAAACTACATAGTACAAGTGCCCACTAGGTAACCTAGATAGTCCAATTGCCCGTTAGCTAACCTAGATAGTCGAAGTGTCCGCTAGTTAACCTACATAGTCCAAGTGCCCGCTAGGTAACCTACATAGTGCAAGTGTCCGCTAGGGAACCTACATAGTCCAAGTGCCCGCTAGTTAACATAGATAGTCCAAGTGCCCGCTAGGGAAGGTACATAGTCCAAGTGCCTGCTAGGTAACCTAGACAGTGCAAGTGCCTGCTAGTTAACCTACATAGTCCTAGTGCCTGCTAGGTAACCTAGATAGTCCAAGGGCCTGCTAGTTAACCTACATAGTCCAAGTGCCCGCTAGGTAACCTACATAGTGCAAGTGTCCGCTAGTTAACCTACATAGTCCATGTGCCCACTAGGTAACCAAGATAGTCCAAGTGCCCGCTAGGGAACCTACATAGTCCAAGTGCCCGCTTTGGAACATACATAGTCGAAGTGCCTGTTAGTTAACCTAGATAATCCAAGTGCCCGCTAGTTAAAATACATAGTCCAAGTGCCCGCTAGGTAACCTACATAATCCAAGTGCCCGCTAGGTAACCTATATAGTCCAAATGCACGCTAGGGAACCTACATAGTCCAAGTGCCCGCTAGTTAACCTAGATAGTCTAAGTACCCGCTAGTTAACCTAGATAGTCCAAGTGCCCGTTAGTTAACCAGGATCGTCCAAGTGCCCTCTAGTTTACTTACATAATCCAAGGGCCTGCTAGTTAACCTACATAGACCAAGTGCCCGCTAGTTAACCTACATAGCCCAAGTGCCCGCTAGGTAACCTAGATCGTCCAAGTGTCCTCTAGGTAACCTATATAGTCCAAGTGCCCGCTAGTAAACCTAGATAGTCCAAGGGCCCGCTAGTTAACCTAGATAGTCCAAGTGCCCGCTAGTTAACCTAGATCGTCCAAGTGTCCTCTAGGTAACCTACATAGTCCAAGTGCCTATTAGCTAATGTACATAGTCCAAGTGCCCGCTACTTTACCTAGATATTCCAAGTGCCCGTTACCTAACCTAGATAGTCCAAGTGCTCGCTAGGCAACCTACATAGTCCAAGTGCCCATTCGTTAATCTAGAAGTCCAAGTGCCCGCTATGTAACCTAGAAAGTCCACGTGCCGGCCAGGTTACCTGCATAGTCCAAGTGCCCGTTCGTTAACCTGGATACTCCAAGTGCCCGCTTGGTAACCTACATAGTGCAAGTGTCCGCTAGGTAACCTACATAGTCCAAGTGCCCGCTAGTTAACATAGATAGTCCAAGTGCCCGCTAGGGAAGGTACATAGTCCAAGTGCCTGCTAGGTAACCTAGACAGTGCAAGTGCCTGCTAGTTAACCTACATAGTCCAAATGCCTGCTAGGTAACCTAGATAGTCCAAGGGCCTGCTAGTTATCCTACATAGTCCAAGTGCCCGCTAGGTAACCTACATAGTGCAAGTGTCCGCTAGTTAACCTACATAGTAGAAGTGCCCGCTAGGTAACCAAGATAGTCCAAGTGCCCGCTAGGGAACCTACATAGTCCAAGTGCCCGCTTTGGAACATACATAGTCGAAGTGCCTGTTAGTTAACCTAGATAATCCAAGTGCCCGCTAGTTAACCTACATAGTCCAAGTGCCCGCTAGGTAACCTATATAATCCAAGTGCCCGCTAGGTAACATATATAGTCCAAATGCACGCTAGGGAACCTACATAGTCCAAGTGCCCGCTAGTTAACCTAGATAGTCTAAGTGCCCGCTAGTTAACCTAGATAGTCCAAGTGCCCGTTAGTTAACGAGGATCGTCCAAGTGCCCTCTAGTTTACTTACATAATCCAAGGGCCTGCTAGTTAACCTACATAGACCAAGTGCCCGCTAGTTAACCTACATAGCCCAAGTGCCCGCTAGGTAACCTAGAGAGTCCAAGTGACCACTAGGTTACCTACATAGTCCAAGTGCCCGTTCGTTAACCTACATAGTCCAAGTGCCCGCTACATAATGTAGATAGCCCAAGTGCCTGGTAGGGAACGTACATAGTCCATGTGCCCGCAAGGTAACCTAGATAGTCCAAGTGCCCGCTAGTTAACCTACATAGTCCAAGTGCCTGCTAGGTAAACTACATAGTACAAGTGCCCACTAGGTATCCTAGATAGTCCAATTGCCCGTTACCTAACCTAGATAGTCGAAGTGTCCGCTAGTTAACCTACATAGTCCAAGTGCCCGCTAGGTAACCTACATAGTGCAAGTGTCCGCTAGGGAACCTACATAGTCCAAGTGCCCGCTAGTTAACATAGATAGTCCAAGTGCCCGCTAGGGAAGGTACATAGTCCAAGTGCCTGCTAGGTAACCTAGACAATGCAAGTGCCTGCTAGTTAACCTAAATAGTCCAAGTGCCTGCTAGGTAACCTAGATAGTCCAAGGGCCTGCTAGTTAACCTACATAGTCCAAGTGCCCGCTAGGTAACCTACATAGTGCAAGTGTCCGCTAGTTAACCTACATAGTCCATGTGCCCGCTAGGTAACCAAGATAGTCCAAGTGCCCGCTAGGGAACCTACATAGTCCAAGTGCCCGCTTTGGAACATACATAGTCGAAGTGCCTGTTAGTTAACCTAGATAATCCAAGTGCCCGCTAGTTAACCTACATAGTCCAAGTGCCCGCTAGGTAACCTACATAATCCAAGTGCCCGCTAGGTAACCTATATAGTCCAAATGCACGCTAGGGAACCTACATAGTCCAAGTGCCCGCTAGTTAACCTAGATAGTCTAAGTACCCGCTAGTTAACCTAGATAGTCCAAGTGCCCGTTAGTTAACCAGGATCGTCCAAGTGACCTCTAGTTTACTTACATAATCCAAGGGCCTGCTAGTTAACCTACATAGACCAAGTGCCCGCTAGTTAACCTACATAGCCCAAGTGCCCGCTAGGTAACCTAGAGAGTCCAAGTGACCACTAGGTTACCTACATAGTCCAAGTGCCCGTTCGTAAACCTACATAGTCCAAGTGCCCGCTACATAACGTAGATAGCCCAAGTGCCTGCTAGGCAACGTACATAGTCCAAGTGCCCGCTAGGTAACCTGGATAGTCCAAGTGCCCGCTAGTTAACCTACATAGTCCAAGTGCCTGCTAGGTAAACTACATAGTACAAGTGCCCACTAGGTAACCTAGATAGTCCAATTGCCCGTTAGCTAACCTAGATAGTCGAAGTCCGCTAGTTAACCTACATAGTCCAAGTGCCCTTTCGTTAACCTAGATAGTCCAAGTGCCCGCTAGGTAACCTAGATCGTCTAAGTGTCCTCTAGGTAACCTACATAGTCCAAGTGCCCGCTAGTAAACCTAGATAGTCCAAGGGCCCGCTAGTTAACCTACATAGTCCAAGTGCCCGCTAGTTAACCTAGATCGTCCAAGTGTCCTCTAGGTAACCTACATAGTCCAAGTGCCTGTTAGCTAACGTACATAGTCCAAGTGCCCGCTAGTTAACCTAGATAGTCCAAGTGCCCGTTACCTAACCTAGATAGTCCAAGTGCTCGCTAGGCAACCTACATAGTCCAAGTGCCCATTCGTTAACCTAGAAGTTCAAGTGCCCGCTATGTAACCTACAAAGTCCAAGTGCCGGCCAGATTACCTGCATAGTCCAAGTGCCCGTTCGTTGATCTAGATAGTCCAAGTGCCCGCTAGGTAACCTATATAGTCCAAGTGCTATCTAGGTAACCTAGATACTCCAAGGGCCCGCTAGTTAACCTACATAGTCCAAGGGCCCGCTTGTTAACTTTGATAGTCCAAGTGACCGCTGGTTATCCTAGATCGTCCAAGTGTCCTCTAGTTAACCTACATAGTCCAAGTGCCCGCTACGTAACATACATAGTGCAAGTGTCCGCTAGGTAACCTACATAGTCCAAGTGCCCGCTCGTTAACATAGATAGTCCAAGTGCCCGCTAGGGAAGGTACATAATCCAAGCGCCTGCTAGGAACCTAGAGAGTGCAAGTGCCCGCTAGTAAACCTACATAGTCCAAATGCCTGCTAGGTAACCTAGATAGTCCAAGGGCCTGCTAGTTAACCTACATAGTCCAAGTGCCTGCTAGGTAACCTACATAGTGCAAGTGTCCGCTAGTTAACCTACATAGTCCAAGTGCCCGCTAGGTAACCTAGATAGTCCAAGTGCCCGCTAGGGAACCTACATAGTCCAAGTGCCCGCTTTGGAACATACATAGTCGAAGTGCCTGTTAGTTAACCTAGATAATCCAAGTGCCCGCTAGTTAACCTACATAGTCCAAGTGCCCGCTAGATAACCTACATAATCCAAGTGCCCGCTAGGTAACCTATATAGTCCAAATGCACGCTAGGGAACCTATATAGTCCAAGTGCCCGCTAGTTAACCTAGATAGTCCAAGTGCCCATTAGTTAACCAGGATCGTCCAAGTGCCCTCTAGTTTACTTACATAATCCAAGGCCTGCTAGTTAACCTACATAGACCAAGTGCCCGCTAGTTAACCTACATAGTCCAAGTGCCCGCTAGGTAACCTAGAGAGTCCAAGTGACCACTAGGTTACCTACATAGTCCAAGTGCCCGTTCGTTAACCTACATAGTCCAAGTGCCCGCTACATAACGTAGATAGCCCAAGTGCCTGGTAGGGAACGTACATAGTCCAAGTGCCCGCTAGGTAACCTAGATAGTCCAAGTGCCCGCTAGCTAACCTACATAGTCCAAGTGCCTGCTAGGTAAACTACATAGTACAAGTGCCCACTTGGTAACCTAGACAGTCCAATTGCGCGCTAGTTAACCTAGACAGTCCAAGTACCCGCTAGTGAACCTACATAGTCCAAGTGCCCGCTAGGTAACCTAGATAGTCCAAGTGCCCGCTAGTTAACCTACATAGTCCAAGTGCCTGCTAGGTAAACTACATAGTACAAGTGCCCACTAGGTAACCTAGATAGTCCAATTGCCCGTTAGCTAACCTAGATAGTCGAAGTGTCCGCTAGTTAACCTACATAGTCCAAGTGCCCTTTCGTTAACCTAGATAGTCCAAGTGCCCGCTAGGTAACCTAGAGCGTCCAAGTGTCCTCTAGGAAACCTACATAGTCCAAGTGCCCGCTAGTAAACCTAGATAGTCCAAGGGCCCGCTAGTTAACCTAGATAGTCCAAGTGCCTGCTAGTTAACCTAGATCGTCCATGTGTCCTCTAGGTAACCTACATAGTCCAAGTGCCTGTTAGCTAACGTACATAGTCCAAGTGCCCGCTAGTTAACCTAGATAGTCCAAGTGCCCGTTACCTAACCTAGATAGTCCAAGTGCTCGCTAGGCAACCTACATAGTCCATGTGCCCATTCGTTAATCTGGAAGTCCATGTGACCGCTATGTAACCTAGAAAGTCCAAGTGCCGACCAGATTACCTGCATAGTCCATGTGCCCGTTCGTTAACCTAGATAGTCCAAGTGCCCGCTAGGTAACCTATATAGTCCAAGTGCTATCTAGGTAACCTAGATAGTCCAAGGGCCCGCTAGTTAACTTACATAGTCCAAGGGCTCGCTTGATAACTTTGATAGTCCAAGTGCCCGCTGGTTATCCTAGATCGTCCAAATGCCCGCTAGTTAACCTACATAGTCCAAGTGCCCGCTAGGTAACCTAGATAGTCAAATTGTCAGTTAGGTAACCTAGATCGTCCAAGTGTCCTCTAGTTAACCTACGTAGTCCAAGTGCCCGCTAGGTAACCTAGATAGTGAAAGTGCCCGTTAGGTAACCTAGATCGTCCAAGTGTCCTCTAGTTAACCTACATAGTCCAAGTGTCCGCTAGGTAACCTACATAGTGCAAGTATCCGCTAGGTAACCTACATAGTCCAAGTGCCCGCTAGTTAACATAGATAGTCCAAGTGCCCGCTAGGGAAGGTACATAGTCCAAGTGCCTGCTAGGTAAACTAGAGAGTGCAAGTGCCCGCTAGTTAACCTACATAGTCGAAGTGCCCGCTAGGTAACCTAGATAGTCCAAGTGCCCGCTAGGGAACCTACATAATCCTAGTGCCCTCTTTGGAACATACATAGTCGAAGTGCCTGTTAGTTAACCTAGATAATCCAAGTGCCCGCTAGTTAACCTACATAGTCCAAGTGCCAGCTAGGTAACCTACATAATCCAAGTGCCCGCTAGGTAACCTATATAGTCCAAATGCACGCTAGGGAACCTACATAGTCCAAGTGCCCGCTAGTTAACCTAGATAGTCTAAGTGCCCGCTAGTTAACCTAGATAGCCAAAGTGCCCGTTAGTTAACCAGGATCGTCCAAGTGACCTCTAGTTAACTTACATAATCCAAGGGCCTGCTAGTTAACCTACATAGACCAAGTGCCCGCTAGGTAACCTATAGAGTCCAAGTGACCACTAGGTTACCTACATAGTCCAAGTGCCCGTTCGTTAACCTACATAGTCCAAGTGCCCGCTACATAACGTAGATAGCCCAAGTGCCTGGTAGGGAACGTACATAGTCCAAGTGCCCGCTAGGTAACCTAGATAGTCCAAGTGCCCGCTAGTTAACCTACATAGTCCAAGTGCCTGCTAGGTAAACTACATAGTACAAGTGCCCACTTGGTAACCTAGACAGTCCAATTGCGCACTAGTTAACCTAGACAGTCCAAGTACCCGCTAGGGAACCTACATAGTCCAAGTGCCCGCTAGGTAACCTAGATAGTCCAAGTGCCCGCTAGTTAACCTACATAGTCCAAGTGCCTGCTAGGTAAACTACATAGTCCAAGTGCCCACTAGGTAACCTAGATAGTCCAATTGCCCGTTAGCTAACCTAGATAGTCAAAGTGTCCGCTAGTTAACCTACATAGTCCAAGTGCCCTTTCATTAACCTAGATAGTCCAAGTGCCCGCTAGGTAACCTAGATCGTCCAAGTGTCCTCTAGGTAACCTACATAGTCCAAGTGCCCGCTAGTAAACCTAGATAGTACAAGGGCCTGCTAGTTAACCTAGATAGTCCAAGTGTCCTCTAGGTAACCTACATAGTCCAAGTGCCTGTTAGCTAACGTACATAGTCCAAGTGCCCGTCACCTAACCTAGATAGTCCAAGTGCTCACTAGGCAACCTACATAGTCCAAGTGCCCATTCGTTAACCTAGAAGTCCAAGTGCCCGCTATGTAACCTAGAAAGTCCAGGTGCCGGCCAGGTTTCCTGCATAGTCCAAGTGCCCGTTCGTTAACCTGGATAGTCCAAGTGCCCGCTAGGTAACCTATATAGTCCAAGTGCTATCTAGGTAACCTAGATAGTCCAAGGGCCCGCTAGTTAACCTACATAGTCCAAGGGCTCGCTTGTTAACTTTGATAGTCCAAGTGCCCGCTGGTTATCCTAGATCGTCCAAATGCCCGCTAGTTAACCTACATAGTCCAAGTGCCCGCTAGGTAACCTAGATAGTCAAAGTGCCTGTTAGGTAACCGAGATCGTCCAAGTGTCCTCTAGTTAACCTACATAGTCCAAGTGCCCGCTAGGTAACCTACATAGTGCAAGTGTCCGCTAGTTAACCTACATAGTCCAAGTGCCCGCTAGTTAACATAGATAGTCCAAGTGCCCGCTAGGGAAGGTACACAGTCCAAGTGCCTGCTAGGTAACCTAGACAGTGCAAGTGCCTGCTAGTTAACCTACATAGTCCAAATGCCTGCTAGGTAACCTAGATAGTCCAAGGGCCTGCTAGTTAACCTACATAGTCCAGGTGCCCGCTAGGTAACCTACATAGTGCAAGTGCCTGCTAGTTAACCTACATAGTCCAAATGCCTGCTAGGTAACCTAGATAGTCCAAGGGCACGCTAGTTAACCTACATAGTACAAGTGCCCGCTAGGGAACCTAGATCGTCCAAGTGCCCGCTCTGGAACCTACATAGTCCAAGTGCCTGCTAGGGAACCTATATAGTCCAAGTGCCCGCTCTGGAACATACATAGTCCAAGTGCCGCTAGTTAATCTACATAGTCCAAGTGCCCGCTACTTAACTTACATAGTTAAAGTACATGCTAGTTAACCTACATAGTCCAAGGGCCCGCTAGTTAACCTACATCGTCCAAGGGCCCGCTAGTTAACCTAGATAGTCCAGGTGCCCGCTAGTTAACCTACATAGTCCAAGTACCCGCTAGGTAACCTACACAGTTCAAGTGCCTGTTCGTTAACCTCATAGTCCAAGTGCCCGCTAGGTAATCTATATAGTCCAAATGCCCGCTAGGGACCCTAATAGTCCAAGTGTCTGCTAGTTAACCTAGATAGACCAAGTGCCCGCTAGGGAACCTACCTAGTCCAAGTGCCCGATAGGAAACCTACATAGTCCAAGTGCCCGCTAGTTAACATAGATAGTCCAAGTATCCGCTAGGAAACGTACATAGTCCAAGTGCCCGCTAGTTAACGTACATAGTCCAAGTGCCCGCTAGGTAACGTAGATAGTCCAAGTGCCCGCTAGGGAATGTACATAGTCCAAGTGCCCGCTAGGAAACCTAGATAGTCCAAGTGCCTGCTAGGTAACCTAGATGGTCCAAGTGCCCACTAGTTAACCTACATAGTCCAAGGTCCCCCTAGGTAACCTACATAGTCCAAAGGCCCGCTAGGTAACCTACATTGTCCTAGTGCCCCCTAGTTAACCTACGTTCTCCAAGTGCCCGACAGGGAACCTACATAATCCAAATGCCCGGTAGTTAACCTACATAGTCCAAGTGGCCGTTAGGTAACCTAGATAGCCCAAATGCTCGCTAGGGAACCCACATAGTCCAAGTGCCCGCTAGGGAACTTACATAGTCCAAGGGCCCGCTAGGAAACTTACATAGTCCAAGGGCCCGCTAGGGAACCTACATAGTCCAAGTACCCGTTAGTTAACCTAGATTGTCCAAGTGCCGCTAGGTAACCTAGATAGTCCAACAGCCCGGTAGGTAACCTACATACTCCAAGTACCCGCTAGGTAATGTAGACAGTTCAAGTGCCAGCTAGGTATCCTAGATAGTCCTAGTGCCCGCTAGGTAACCTACAAAGTCTAAGTGTCCGCTAGGTAATCTATATAGTCCAAATCCCATTAGGGAGCCTACATAATTCAAATGCCCGCTAGGTAACCTAGATAGTCAAGGGCCCGCTAGGTATCCTACATAGTCCTAGTGCCCCCTAGTTAACCTACATTCTCGAAGTGCCCAATAAGGAACCTACATAGTCCAAGTGCTAGCTAGGTAACCTACATAGTCCAAATGCCCTCTAGTTAACTCGCATAGTCCAAGTGCCCGTTAGGGAACTTACATAGTCCAAGGGCCCGCTAGGGAACCTACATAGTCCAAGTGCCCGTTAGTTAACCTAGATAGTCCAAGTGCCCGCTATGTAACCTAGATAGTCAAAGAGCCCGTTAGGTAACCTAGAGAGTCCAAGTGCCCGCTAGGTAACTTACATTGTCCAAGTTCCCGCTAGGTAACCTAGATAGTGCAAGTGCCCGTTACCTAACCTAGATATTCCAAGTGCCCGCTAGGCAACCTACATATTCCTGGTGCCCGGTAGTTAACCTACATAATCTAAGTGCCCGTTAGCTAACCTAGATAGTCCAAGGGCCCGCTAGTTGACCTACATAGTCCAAGTGCCAGCTAGGTAAGCTAGATAGTACAAATGCCCGCTAGGGAACCTAGATTGTCCAAGTGCCTGTTAGCTAACCTAGATAGTCCAAGTGGCGGCTAGGTAACTTACATAGTCCAAATCCCCGTTCGTTAACCTAGATAATCAAAGTGCCCGCTAGGTAACCTAGACAGTAAAAGTTCTTGCTAGTTAACCTACATAATCTAAGTGCCCGATAGGGAACTTACATAATCCAAGTGCCCGCTAGGCAACCTACATAGTCCAAGTGCCCGTTAGTTAACCTAGATAGTCAATGTGCCTGCTAGGTAACCTAGATAGTCCAAGTGACCGCTAGGTAACCTACATAGTCCAAGTTCCCGCTAGGTAACCTAAATAGTCCAAATGCCCGCTAGGGAAACTACATATTCCAAGAGCCCCCTAGTTAACCTAGATAGTCCAAGTGCCTGCTAGTAAACCTATATAATCCATGGGCCCGCTCGTTAACCTACATAGTACAAGGGCCCGCTAGTTAACCTAGATCGTGCAATGTCCGCTAGTTAACCTACATATTCCAAGTGCCCGCTAGTTAACATAGATAGTCCAAGTGCCCGCTAGTGAACATACATAGTCCAAGTGCCCGCTAGTTAACTTACATAGTGCAAGTGTCCGCTAGTTAACCTAGATAGTTCAAGTACCCGCTAGGTAACCTAGATCGAACAAGGGCCCCCTAGTTAGCCTACATACTCCAAGTGCCCGCTAGTTAACTTACATAGTGCAAGTGTCCGCTAGTTAACCTAGATAGTTCAAGTACCCGCTAGGTAACCTAGATCGTCCAAGGGCCCCCTAGTTAGCCTACATAATCCAAGTGCCCGCTAGGTAACCTAGATAGTCCATGTGCCCGTTCGGTAACCTAGATAGGCCAAGTGCCCTTTAGGGAGCCTAGATAGTCCAAGGGCCCGCTATTAAACCTACATAGTCCATCGGCCCGCTAGTTAACCTACATAGTCCAAGTGCATGTTCGTTAACCTCATAGTCCAAGTGCCCGCTAGGTAACCTAAATAGTTCAAATGCCCGCTAGGGACCCTAATAGTCCAAGTGTCTGCTAGTTAACCTATATAGTCCAAATGCCCGCTAGGGACCCTAATAGTCCAAGTGTCTGCTAGTTAACCTAGATAGACCAAGTGCCCGATAGGGAACCTACATAGTCCAAGTGCCCGCTAGATAACATAGATAGTCCAAGTACCCGCTGGAAACGTACATAGTCCAAGTGCCCGCTAGTTAACGTACATATTCCAAGTGCCCGCTAGGTAACGTAGATAGTCCAAGTGCCCGCTAGGGAATGTACATAGTCCAAGTGCCCGCTAGTTAACCTACATAGTCCAAGTGCCTGCTAGGTAACCTAGATGGTCCAAGTGCCCACTAGATAACCTACATAGTCCAAGGTCCCCCTAGGTAACCTACATAGTCCAAAGGCCCGCTAGGTAACCTACATTGTCCTAGTGCCCCCTAGTTAACCTACGTTCTCCAAGTGCCCGATAGGGAACCTGCATAATCCAAATGCCCGCTAGTTAACCTACATAGTCCAAGTGCCCGTTAGGTAACCTAGATAGCCCAAATGCCCGCTAGGGAACCCACATAGTCCAAGTGCCCGCTAGGGAACTTACATAGTCCAAGGGCCCGCTAGGGAACCTACATAGTCCAAGTACCCGTTAGTTAACCTAGATAGTCCAAGTGCCCGCTAGGTAACCTAGATAGTCCAAGTGCCCGCTAGGTAACCTAGATAGTCCAACAGCCCGGTAGGTAACCTACATACTCCAAGTACCCGCTAGGTAATGTAGATAGTTCAAGTGCCAGCTAGGTAACCTAGATAGTCCTAGTGCCCGCTAGGTAACCTACAAAGTCTAAGTGTCCGCTAGGTAATCTATATAGTCCAAATCCCATTAGGGAGCCTACATAATTCAAATGCCCGCTAGGTAACCTAGATAGTCAAGGGCCCGCTAGGTAACCTACATAGTCCTAGTGCCCTCTAGTTAACCTACATTCTCCAAGTGCCCGATAGGGAACCTACATAGTCCAAGTGCTAGCTAGGTAACCTACATAGTCCAAATGCCCTCTAGTTAACCCGTATAGTCCAAGTGCCCGTTAGGGAACTTACATAGTCCAAGGGCCCGCTAGGGAACCTACATAGTCCAAGTGCCCGTTAGTTAACCTAGATAGTCCAAGTGCCCGCTATGTAACCTAGATAGTCAAAGAGCCCGTTAGGTAACCTAGATAGTCCAAATGCCCGCTAGGTAACTTACATTGTCCAAGTTCCCGCTAGGTAACCTAGATAGTGCAAGTGCCCGTTACCTAACCTAGATATTCCAAGTGCCCGCTAGGCAACTTACATATTCCAAGTGCCCGGTAGTTAACCTACATAATCTAAGTGCCCGTTAGCTAACCTAGATAGTCCAAGGGCCCGCTAGTTGACCTACATAGTCCAAGTGCCAGCTAGGTAACCTAGATAGTACAAATGCCCGCTAGGGAACTTAGATTGTCCAAGTGCCTGTTAGCTAACCTAGATAGTCCAAGTGGCGGCTAGGTAACCTACATAGTCCAAGTCCCCGTTCGTTAACCTAGATAATCCAAGTGCCCTCTAGGTAACCTAGACAGTCCAAGTTCCCGCTAGTAAACCTACATAGTCCAAGTGCCCGATAGGGAACTTACATAATCCAAGTGCCCGCTAGGCAACCTACATAGTCCAAGTGCCCGTTAGTTAACCTAGATGGTCAATGTGCCTGCTAGGTAACAAGATAGTCCAAGTGCCCTCTAGGTAACCTACATAGTCCAAGTGCCCGCTAGGTAACCTAAATAGTCCAAATGCCCGCTAGGGAAACTACATAGTCCAAGTGCTCGCTAGTTAACCTAGATAGTCCAAGTGCCTGCTAGTAAACCTATATAATCCATGGGCCCGCTAGTTAACCTACATAGTACAAGGGCCCGCTAGTTAACCTAGATCGTGCAAGTGTCCGCTAGTTAACCTACATATTCCAAGTGCCCGCTAGTTAACATAGATAGTCCAAGTGCACGCTAGTGAACATACATAGTCCAAGTGCCCGCTAGTTAACTTTCATAGTGCATGTGTCCGCTAGTTAACCTAGATAGTTCAAGTACCCGCTAGGTAACCTAGATCGTCCAAGGGCCCCCTATTTAGCCTACATAGTCCAAGTGCCCGCTGGTAACCTAGATAGTCCATGTGCCCGTTCGGTAACCTAGATAGTCCAAGTGCCCTTTAGGGAACCTAGATAGTCCAAGGGCCCGCTATTAAACCTACATAGTCCATGGGCCCGCTAGTTAACCTACATAGTGCAAGTGTCCGCTAGTTAACCTACATATTCCAAGTGCCCGCTAGTTAACCTACATAATCTAAGTGCCCGTTAACTAACCTAGGTAGTCCAAGGGCCCGCTAGTTGACCTAAATAGTCCAAGTGCCAGCTAGGTAACTTAGATAGTACAAGTGCCCGCTAGGGAACCTAGATAGTCCAAGTGCCTGCTAGCTAACCTAGATAGTCCAAGTGACGGCTAGGTAATTTACATAGTCCAAGTGCCCGTTCATTAACCTAGATAATCCAAGTGCCCGCTAGTTAACCTACATTGTCCAAGTGCCCGATAGGGAACCTACATAATCCAAGTGCCCGCTAGGGAACCTACATAGTCCAATTGCCCGTTAGTTAACCTAGATAGTCAAAATGCCTGCTAGGTAACCTAGATAGTCCAAGTGCATAGAAGGTAACCTACATAGTCCAAGTTCCCGCTTGGTAACCTAAATAGTCCAAATGCCCGCTAGGGAAACTACATAGTCCAAGTGCCCGCTAGTTAACCTAGATAGTTTACGTGCCTGCTAGTAAACCTACGTAATCCATGGGCCCACTAGTTAACCTACATAGTCCAAGTGCCCGCTAGTTAACCTAGATAGTCCAAGTGCCCGCTAGGGATCCTTCATAATCCAAGTGCCTGCTAGGTAACCTAGATAGTCCAAGTGCCCGCTAGTTAACCTAGATAGTCCTAGTGCCCGTTTGTTAACCTAGATAGTCCAAGTGCCCACTAGGGGACGTACATAGTCCAAGTGCCTGCTAGGAAACCTAGTTGGTCCAAGTGCCCGCTAGTTAACCTACATAGTCCAAGAGCCCGCTATTTAACTTACATAGTCCAAGGTCTGCTAGTTAACCTAGATAGTCAAAGTGCCCGCTAGTTAACCTAGACAGTCCAAGTGCCCGGAAGGTTACCTACATAGTCCAAGTGCCCGTTCGTTAACATAGATAGTCCGAGTGCCCGCCAGGTAACCTAGATAGTCCAAGTTCCTGCTAGGTAACCTAGATATTCCAAGTGCCTGCTAGTTAACCTACATAGTCCAAGTGCTCGCTAGGTAACCTAGATAGTCAAAATGCCCGTTAGGTAACCTAGATAATCCAAGTGCCCGCTAGGCAACATACATAGTCCAAGTGCCCGTTTGTTAACCTAGAAGTCCAAGTGCCCGCTATGTAACCTAGACAGTCCAAGTGCCCGCTAGGTTACCTGCATAGTGCCCGCTAGGTTACCTGCATAGTCCAAGTGCCCGTTCGTTAACCTAGATAGTCCAAGTGCCCGCTAGGGAACCTATATAGTCCAAGTGCTATCTAGGTAACCTACATAGTCCCAGGGCCCGCTAGTTAACCTACATAGTCCAAGGGCTCGCTTGTTAACTTTGATAGTCCAAGTGCCCATTAGTTAACCTAGATCGTCCAAGTGCCCGCTAGTTAACCTAGGTCGCCCAAGTGTCCTTTAGTTAACCTACATAGTCTAAGTGCCCGATAGGGACCCTACATAATCCAAGTGCCCGCTATGCAACCTACATAGTCCAAGTGCCCGTTAGTTAACCTAGATAGTCAAAGTGCCTGCTAGGTAACCTAGATTGTCCAAGTGCCCGCTAGGTAACCTAGATAGTCCAAGTGCCCGCTAGGTAACCTAGATAGTCCAAATGCCCGCTAGGGAAACTACATAGTCCAAGTGCCCGCTAGGTAACCTAGATAGTCCAAGTGCCCGCTGGGTAAGCTAGATAGTCCAAATGCCCGCTAGGAAACGACATAGTCCAGTGCCCGCTAGTTAGCCTAGATAGTCCAAGTGCCTGCTAGTAAACCTACATAATCCATGGGCCCGCTAGTTAACCTACATAATACAAGGGCCTGCTAGTTAACCTAGATCGTGTAAGTGCCCGTTAGCTAACCTAGGTAGTCCAAGGGCCCGCTAGTTGACCTGCATAGTCCAAGTGCCAGATAGGTAACCTAGATAGTCCAAGTGCCCGCTAGGTAACCTACATAGTCCAAGTTCCCGCTTGGTAACTTAATAGTCCAAATGCCCACTAGGGAAACTACATAGTCCAAATACACGGTAGTTAACCTAGATAGTCCAAGTGCCTGCAAGTAAACTTAAATAATCCATGGGCCCGCTAGTTAACCTACATAGTGCAAGGGCCCGCTAGTTAACCTAGATCGTGCAAGTGTCCGCTAGTTAACCTACATAGTCCAAGTGCCCGCTAGTTAACCTAGATAGTCCATGTGCCCGCTAGGGATCCTTCATAATCCAAGTGCCTGCTAGGTAACCTAGATAGTCCAAGTGCCCGCTAGTTAACCTAGATAGTCCAAGTGCCCGTTAGTTAACCTAGAGTTTCCAAGTGCCCACTAGGGGATGTACATAGTCCAAGTGCCCGCTAGGTTACCTACATATTCCAAGTGCCTGTTCGTTAACCTAGATAGTCCAAGTGCCCGCTAGGTAACCTAGATAGTCCAAGTGCCCGCTAGTTAACCTACATAGTCCAAGTGACCGCTAGGTAACCTAGATAGTCAAAGTGCCCGTGAGTCAACCTAGATAGTCCAAGTGCCTGCTAGGTAACCTAGATAGTACAAGGGCCCGCTAGTTAACTTACATAGTCCAAGTGCCCGATAGGGAACCTACATAGTCCAAGTGCTCGCTGAGGAACCTACATAGTCCAAGTGCCCGCTAGGGAACCTACATACTCCAAGTGCCCGTTAGGGAGCGTACATAGTCCAAGTGCCCGCTAGGTAACATAGATAGTCCAAGTGCCCGCAAGTTAACCTACATAGTCCAAGTGCCCGCTAGGTAACCTAGATAGTCCAAGGGCCCTCTTATTAACCTATGTAGTCCAAGTGCCCGCTAGTTAACCTACATAGTCAAAGGGCCGGCTAGTTAACCTAGATCGTCCAAGTGTCCGCTAGGTAACCTACATAGTCCAAATGCCCGCAAGGTAACCTACATAGTTAAAGTGCCCGCTAGCGAACCTACATAATCCAAGTGCCCACTCTGGAACATACATAGTCCAAGTGACCGTTCGCTAACCTAGATAGTCCAAGGGCCCGCTAGTTGACCTACAAAGTCCATGTGCCAGCTAGGTAACCTAGATAATCCAAGTGCCCGCTAGGTAACCTACATAGTCCAAGTGCCCGCTAGGTAACCTAAATAGTCCAAATGCCCGCTAGGGAAACTACATAGTTCAAGTGCCCGCTAGTTAACCTAGATAGTCCTAGTGCCCCCTAGTAAACCTACATAATCCATGGGCCCGCTAGTTAACCTACATAGTGCAAGGGCCCGCTAGTTAACCTAGATCGTGCAAGTGTCCGCTAGTTAACCTACATCGTCCAAGTGCCCGCTAAGTAACCTAGATAGTCCAAGTGCCCGCTAGGGATCCTTCATAATCCAAGTGCCTCCTAGGTAACCTAGATAGTGCAACTGCCCGCTAGTTAACCTAGATAGTCCTATTGCCCGTTAGTTAACCTAGATAGTCCAAGTGCCCACTAGGGGACGTACGTAGTCCAAGTGCCCGCTAGGTAACCTACATAGTCCAAGGGCCCGCTAGTTAAACTAAATAGTCCAAGTCCGCTAGTTAACCTAGATAGTCCAAGTGCCCGCTAGTAACCTACATAGTATAAGGGCCCGCGAGTTGACCTAGATTGTCCAAGTGCCCGCTAGTTACCCTAAGTAGTACAAATGTCCCATAGGGATCCTACATAGTCAAAGTGCCCTTTGGTTAACCTAGATAGTCCAAGTGCCCTCTAGGGAACATAGATAGTCCAAGTGTTATCTAGGTAACCTAGATAGTCCATGGGCCCGCTAGTTAACCTACAGAGTCCTAGGGCTCGCTTGTTAACTTTGATAGTCCAAGTGCCCGCTGGTTAACCTAGATCGTCCAAGTGCCCGCTAGTTAACCTAGATCCTCCAAGTGCCCGCTAGGGATCCTTCATAATCCAAGTGCCTCCTAGGTAACCTAGATAGTGCAACTGCACGCTAGTTAACCTAGATAGTCCTATTGCCCGTTAGTTAACCTAGATAGTCCAAGTGCCCACTAGGGGACGTACGTAGTCCAAGTGCCCGCTAGGTTACCTAGATAGTCCACGTGCCCGCTAGGTTACCTACATATTCCAAGTGCCTGTTCGTTAACCTAGATAGTCCAAGTGCCCGCTAGGTAACCTAGATAGTCCAAGTGCCCGCTAGTTAACCTACATAGTCCAAGTGACCGCTAGGTAACCTAGATAGTCAAAGTGCCCGTGAGTCAACCTAGATAGTCCAAGTGCCTGCTAGGTAACCTAGATAGTACAAGGGCCCGCTAGTTAACTTACATAGTCCAAGTGCCCGATAGGGAACCTACATAGTCCAAGTGCTCGCTGAGGAACCTACATAGTCCAAGTGCCCGCTAGGTAACCTAGATAGTCCAAGTGCCCGCTAGTTAACCTACATAGTCCAAGTGACCGCTAGGTAACCTAGATAGTCAAAGTGCCCGTGAGTCAACCTAGATAGTCCAAGTGCCTGCTAGGTAACCTAGATAGTACAAGGGCCCGCTAGTTAACTTACATAGTCCAAGTGCCCGATAGGGAACCTACATAGTCCAAGTGCTCGCTGAGGAACCTACATAGTCCAAGTGCCCGCTAGGGAACCTACATACTCCAAGTGCCCGTTAGGGAGCGTACATAGTCCAAGTGCCCGCTAGGTAACATAGATAGTCCAAGTGCCCGCAAGTTAACCTACATAGTCCAAGTGCCCGCTAGGTAACCTAGATAGTCCAAGGGCCCTCTTATTAACCTATGTAGTCCAAGTGCCCGCTAGTTAACCTACATAGTCAAAGGGCCGGCTAGTTAACCTAGATCGTCCAAGTGTCCGCTAGGTAACCTACATAGTCCAAATGCCCGCAAGGAAACCTACATAGTTAAAGTGCCCGCTAGCGAACCTACATAATCCAAGTGCCCACTCTGGAACATACATAGTCCAAGTGACCGTTCGCTAACCTAGATAGTCCAAGGGCCCGCTAGTTGACCTACAAAGTCCATGTGCCAGCTAGGTAACCTAGATAATCCAAGTGCCCGCTAGGTAACCTACATAGTCCAAGTGCCCGCTAGGTAACCTAAATAGTCCAAATGCCCGCTAGGGAAACTACATAGTTCAAGTGCCCGCTAGTTAACCTAGATAGTCCTAGTGCCCCCTAGTAAACCTACATAATCCATGGGCCCGCTAGTTAACCTACATAGTGCAAGGGCCCGCTAGTTAACCTAGATCGTGCAAGTGTCCGCTAGTTAACCTACATCGTCCAAGTGCCCGCTAAGTAACCTAGATAGTCCAAGTGCCCGCTAGGGATCCTTCATAATCCAAGTGCCTCCTAGGTAACCTAGATAGTGCAACTGCCCGCTAGTTAACCTAGATAGTCCTATTGCCCGTTAGTTAACCTAGATAGTCCAAGTGCCCACTAGGGGACGTACGTAGTCCAAGTGCCCGCTAGGTAACCTACATAGTCCAAGGGCCCGCTAGTTAAACTAAATAGTCCAAGTCCGCTAGTTAACCTAGATAGTCCAAGTGCCCGCTAGTAACCTACATAGTATAAGGGCCCGCGAGTTGACCTAGATTGTCCAAGTGCCCGCTAGTTACCCTAAGTAGTACAAATGTCCCATAGGGATCCTACATAGTCAAAGTGCCCTTTGGTTAACCTAGATAGTCCAAGTGCCCTCTAGGGAACATAGATAGTCCAAGTGTTATCTAGGTAACCTAGATAGTCCATGGGCCCGCTAGTTAACCTACATAGTCCTAGGGCTCGCTTGTTAACTTTGATAGTCCAAGTGCCCGCTGGTTAACCTAGATCGTCCAAGTGCCCGCTAGTTAACCTAGATCGTCCAAGTGCCCGCTAGGGATCCTTCATAATCCAAGTGCCTCCTAGGTAACCTAGATAGTGCAACTGCACGCTAGTTAACCTAGATAGTCCTATTGCCCGTTAGTTAACCTAGATAGTCCAAGTGCCCACTAGGGGACGTACGTAGTCCAAGTGCCCGCTAGGTAACCTACATAGTCCAAGGGCCCGCTAGTTAAACTAAATAGTCCAAGTCCGCTAGTTAACCTAGATAGTCCAAGTGCCCGCTAGTAACCTACATAGTATAAGGGCCCGCGAGTTGACCTAGATTATCCAAGTGCCCGCTAGTTAACCTAAGTAGTACAAATGTCCCATAGGGATCCTACATAGTCAAAGTGCCCTTTGGTTAACCTAGATAGTCCAAGTGCCCTCTAGGGAACATAGATAGTCCAAGTGTTATCTAGGTAACCTAGATAGTCCATGGGCCCGCTAGTTAACCTACATAGTCCTAGGGCTCGCTTGTTAACTTTGATAGTCCAAGTGCCCGCTGGTTAACCTAGATCGTCTAAGTGCCCGCTAGTTAACCTAGATCGTCCAAGTGCTGGCTAGTTAACCTACATAGTCCAAGAGCTCGCTTGTTAACTTTGATAGTCCAAGTGCCCGCATGTTAACCTAGATCGTCCAAGTGCCCGCTAGTTAACCTAGATCGTCCAAGTGCCGGCTAGTTAACCTACATAGTCCAAGGGCCCACTTGTTAACCTAGATCTTCCAAGTGTCCTCTAGTTAACCTACATAGTCCAAGTGCCCGCTAGTTAACATAGATAGTCCAAGTGCCCGCTAGGGTAGGTTCATAGTCCAAGTGCCCGCTAGGTAACCTAGAGAGTGCAAGTGCCCGCTAGTTAACCTACATAGTCCAAGTGTCTGCTAGGTAACTTAGATAGTCCAAGGGACTGCTAGTTAACTTACATAGTCCAAGTGCCCGCTAGGTAACCTACATAATGCAAGTGTCCGTTAGTTAACCTACATAGTCCAAGTGCCCTCTAGTTAACCTAGATATTAGAAGTGCCCACTAGGAAACCTACATAGTGCAAGTGTCCGCTAGTTAACCTACGTAGTCCAAAGGACCACTAGTTAACCTAGATAGTCCAAGTACCCGCTAGTTAACCTAGATCGTCCAATTGTCCGCTAGTTAACCTACATAGTCCAAGTGCCCTTTAGGGAACCTAGATAGTCCAAGTGACCGCTAGGGAACCTACAAAGTCCAAGTGCCCTCTAGTTAACCTAGATAGTCCAAGTGGCCGATAGTAATCCTAGATAGTCCAAGTGCCCGCTAGTTAACCTAAGAAGTACAAGTGTCCTGTAGGGATCCTACATAGTCCAAGTGCCCACTAGGTAACCTACATAGTCCAAGTGCCCGCTAGGGAACCTACATAGTCCAAGTGCTATCTAGGTAACCTAGATAGTCCAAGGGCCCGCTAGTGAACCTACATAGTCCAAGGGCTCGCTTGTTCACTTTGATAGTCCAAGTGCCCGCTGGTTAACCTAGATCGTCCAAGTGCCCGCTAGTTAACCTAGATCGTCCAAGTGCCGGATAGTTAACCTACATAGTCTAAGGGCCCTCTTGTTAACCTAGATCATCCAAGTGTCCACTAGTTAACCTACATAGACCAAGTGCCCTCTAGGTAACCTACATAGTGAAAGTGTCTGCTAGGTAACCCACATAGTCCAAGTGCCCGCTAGTTAATATAGATAGTCCAAGTGCCCGCTAGGGAACCTACATAGTCCAAGTGCCCTATAGGGAACCTACATAGTCCAAGTGCTCGCTAGGGAATCTACATAATCCAAGTGCCCGTTAGGTAACCTAGATAGTCCAATTGCCCGTTAGTTAGCCTACATAGTCCAAGGGCCCGCTAGTTGACCTACATAGTCCAAGTGCCAGCTAGGTAACCTAGATGGTACAAGTGCCCGCTAGGTAATCCAGATAGTCCAAGTGCCCGCTAGGGTTTGTACATAGACCAAGTGCCCGCTAGGTAACCTAGATAGTCCAAGTGCCTGCTAGTTAACCTACATAGTCCAAGTGCCCGATAGAAACCTACATAGTCCAAGTGCCCCATAGGGAACCTACATAGTCCAAGTGCCCGCTAGGAACCTACATAGTCCAAGTGCCCGCTAGGGAACCTAGATAGTCCAAGTGCCCGATAGTTAACCTACATATTCCAAGTGCGTGCTAGCTAACCCAGATAGTCAAAGTGCCCGTTAGGTAACCTAGATAATCCAAGTGCCCGCTAGGTAACCTACATAGTCCAAGTTCCAGCTAGGTAACCTAGATAGTCCAAGTGCCCGTTACTTAACCTAGATAGTCCAAGTGCTCGCTAGGCAACCTACATAGTCCAAGTGCCCATTCGTTAACCTAGAAGTCCAAGTGCCCGCTATGTAACCTAGAAAGTCCAAGTGCCGGCCAGGTTACCTGCATAGTCCAAGTGCCCGTTCGTTAACCTAGATAGTCCAAGTGCCCGCTAGGTAACCTACATAGTCCAAGTGCCCGTTAGTTAACATATATAGTCCAAGTGCCCGCTAGGGAAGGTACATAGTCCAAGCGCCAGCTAGGTAACCTAGAGAGTGCAAGTGTCCGCTAGTTAACCTACATAGTCCAAGTGCCTGCTAGGTAACCTAGATAGTCCAAGGGCCTGGTAGTTAACCTACATAGTCCAAGTGCCCGCTAGGTAACCTAGATAGTCCAAGTGCCCGCTAGGGAACCTACATAGTCCAAGTGCCCGCTTTGGAACATACATAGTCGAAGTGCCTGTTAGTTAACCTAGATAATCCATGTGCCCGCTAGTTAACCTACATAGTCCAAGTGCCCGCTAGGTAACCTACATAATCCAAGTGCCCGCTAGGTAACCTATATAGTCCAAATGCACGCTAGGGAACCTACATAGTCCAAGTGCCCGCTAGTTAACCTAGATAGTCTAAGTGCCCGCTAGTTAACCTAGATAGTCCAAGTGCCCGTTAGTTAACCAGGATCGTCCAAGTGCCCTCTAGTTAACTTACATAATCCAAGGGCCTGCTAGTTAACCTACATAGACCAAGTGCCCGCTAGTTAACCTACATAGTCCAATTGCCCGCTAGGTAACCTAGAGAGTCCAAGTGACTACTAGGTTACCTACATAGTCCAAGTGCCCGTTCGTTAACCTAGACAGTCCAATTGCGCGCTAGTTAACCTAGACAGTCCAAGTACCCGCTAGGGAACCTACATACTCCAAGTGCCCGCTAGGTAACCTAGATAGTCCAAGTGCCCGCTAGTTAACCTACATAGTCCAAGTGCCTGCTAGGTAAACTACATAGTACAAGTGTCCACTAGGTAACCTAGATAGTCCAATTGCCCGTTAGCTAACCTAGATAGTCGAAGTGTCCGCTAGTTAACCTACATAGTCCAAGTGCCCTTTCGTTAACCTAGATAGTCCAAGTGCCCGCTAGGTAACCTAGATCGTCCAAGTGTCCTCTAGGTAACCTACATAGTCCAAGTGCCCGCTAGTAAACCTAGATAGTCCAAGGGCCCGCTAGTTAACCTAGATAGTCCAAGTGCCCGCTAGTTAACCTAGATCGTCCAAGTGTCCTCTAGGTAACCCACATAGTGCAAGTGCCTGTTAGCTAACGTACATAGTCCAAGTGCCCGCTAGTTAACCTAGATAGTATAAGTGCCCGTTACCTAACCTAGATAATCCAAGTGCTCGCTAGGCAACCTACATAGTCCAAGTGCCCATTCGTTAACCTAGAAGTCCAAGTGCCCGCTATGTAACCTAGAAAGTCCAGGTGCCGGCCAGGTTACCTGCATAGTCCAAGTGCCCGTTCGTTAACCTGGATAGTCCAAGTGCCCGCTAGGTAACCTATATAGTCCAAGTGCTATCTAGGTAACCTAGATAGTCCAAGGGCCCGCTAGTTAACCTACATAGTCCAAGGGCTCGCTTGTTAACTTTGATAGTCCAAGTGCCCGCTGGTTATCCTAGATCGTCCAAATGCCCGCTAGTTAACCTACATAGTCCAAGTGCCCGCTAGGTAACCTAGTTAGTCAAAGTGCCTGTTAGGTAACCTAGATCGTCCAAGTGTCCTCTAGTTAACCTACATAGTCCAAGTACCCGCTAGGTAACCTACATAGTGCAAGTGTCCGCTAGGTAACCTATATAGTCCAAATGCACGCTAGGGAACCTACATAGTCCAAGTGCCCGCTAGTTAACCTAGATAGTCTAAGTGCCCGCTAGTTAACCTAGATAGTCCAAGTAACCGTTAGTTAACCAGGATCGTCCAAGTGCCCTCTAGTTAACTTACATAATCCAAGGGCCTGCTAGTTAACCTACATAGATCAAGTGCCCGCTAGTTAACCTACATAGTCCAAGTGCCCGCTAGGTAACCTAGAGAGTCCAAGTGACCACTGGGTTACCTATATAGTCCAAGTTCCCGTTCGTTAACCTACATAGTCCAAGTGCCCGCTACATAACGTAGATAGCCCAAGTGCCTGCTAGGGAACGTACATAGTCCAAGTGCCCGCTAGGTAACCTAGATAGTCCAAGTGCCCGCTAGTTAACCTACATAGTCCAAGTGCCTGCTAGGTAAACTACATAGTACAAGTGCCCACTTGGTAACCTAGACAGTCCAATTGCGCGCTAGTTAACCTAGACAGTCCAAGTACCCGCTAGGGAACCTACATAGTCCAAGTGCCCGCTAGGTAACCTAGATAGTCCAAGTGCCCGCTAGTTAATCTACATAGTCCAAGTGCCTGCTAGGTAAACTACATAGTACAAGTGCCCACTAGGTAACCTAGATAGTCCAAGTGCCCGCTAGGTAACCTAGATCGTCCAAGTGTCCTCTAGGTAACCTACATAGTCCAAGTGCCCGCTAGTAAACCTAGATAGTCCAAGGGCCCGCTAGTTAACCTAGATAGTCCAAGTGCCCGCTAGTTAACCTAGATCGTCCAAGTGTCCTCTAGGTAACCTACATAGTCCAAGTGCCTGTTAGCTAACGTACATAGTCCAAGTGCCCGCTAGTTAACCTAGATAGTCCAAGTGCCCGTTACCTAACCTAGATAGTCCAAGTGCTTGCTACGCAACCTACATAGTCCAAGTGCCCATTCGTTAACCTAGAAGTCCAAGTGCCCGCTATGTAACCTAGAAAGTCCAAGTGCCGGCCAGGTTACCTGCATAGTCCAAGTGCCCGTTCGTTACCCTGGATAGTCCAAGTGCCCGCTAGGTAACCTATATAGTCCAAGTGCTATCTAGGTAACCTAGATAGTCCAAGGGCCCGCTAGTTAACCTACATAGTCCAAGGGCTCGCTTGTTAACTTTGATAGTCCAAGTGCCCGCTGGTTAAACTAGATCGTCCAAATGCCCGCTAGTTAACCTACATAGTCCAAGTGCCCGCTAGGTAACCTAGATAGTCAAAGTGCCTGTTAGGTAACCGAGATCGTCCAAGTGTCCTCTAGTTAACCTACATAGTGCAAGTGCCCGCTAGGTAACCTACATAGTGCAAGTGTCCGCTAGGTAACCTACATAGTCCAAGTGCCCGCTAGTTAACATAGATAGTCCAAGTGCCCGCTAGGGAAGGTACATAGTCCAAGTGCCTGCTAGGTAACCTAGACAGTGCAAGTGCCTGCTAGTTATCCTACATAGTCCAAATGCCTGCTAGGTAACCTAGATAGTCCAAGGGCCTGCTAGTTAACCTACATAGTCCAAGTGCCCGCTAGGTAACCTACATAGTGCAAGTGTCCGCTAGTTAACCTACATAGTCCAAGTGCCCGCTAGGTAACCTAGATAGTCCAAGTGCCCGCTAGGGAACCTACATAGTCCAAGTGCCCGCTTTGGAACATACATAGTCGAAGTGCCTGTAAGTTAACCTAGATAATCCAAGTGCCCGCTAGTTAACCTACATAGTCCAAGTGCCCGCTAGGTAACCTACATAATCCAAGTGCCCGCTAGGTAACCTATATAGTCCAAATGCACGCTAGGGAACCTACATAGTCCAAGTGCCCGCTAGTTAACCTACATAGACCAAGTGCCCGCTAGTTAACCTACATAGCCCAAGTGCCCGCTAGGTAACCTAGAGAGTCCAAGTGCCTGCTAGGTAACCTATATAGTCCAAGTGCTATCTAGGTAACCTAGATACCCCAAGGGCCCGCTAGTTAACCTACATAGTCCAAGGGCTCGCTTGTTAACTTTGATAGTCCAAGTGCCCGCTGGTTATCCTAGATCGTCCAAATGCCCGCTAGTTAACCTACATAGTCCAAGTGCCCGCTAGGTAACATACATAGTGCAAGTGTCCGCTAGGTAACCTACATAGTCCAAGTGCCCGCTAGTTAACATAGATAATCCAAGTGCCCGCTAGGGAAGGTACATAGTCCAAGTGCCTGCTAGGTAACCTAGAGAGTGCAAGTGCCCGGTAGTAAACCTACATAGTCCAAATGCCTGCTAGGTAACTTAGATAGTCCAAGGGCCTGCTAGTTATCCTACATAGTCCAAGTGCCCGCTAGGTAACCTACATAGTGCAAGTGTCCGCTAGTTAACCTACATAGTCCAAGTGCCCGCTAGGTAACCTAGATAGTCCAAGTGCCCGCTAGGGAACCTACATAGTCCAAGTGCCCGCTTTGGAACACACATAGTCGAAGTGCCTGTTAGTTAACCTAGATAATCCAAGTGCCCGCTAGTTAACCTACATAGTCCAAGTGCCCGCTAGGTAACCTACATAATCCAAGTGCCCGCTAGGTAACCTATATAGTCCAAATGCACGCTAGGGAACCTACATAGTCCAAGTGCCCGCTAGTTAACCTAGATAGTCTAAGTGCCCGCTAGGTAACCTAGATAGTCCAAGTGCCCCTTAGTTAACCAGGATCGTCCAAGTGCCCTCTAGTTTACTTACATAATCCAAGGCCTGCTAGTTAACCTACATAGACCAAGTGCTCGCTAGTTAACCTACATAGTCCAAGTGCCCGCTAGGTAACCTAGAGAGTCCAAGTGACCACTAGGTTACCTACATAGTCCAAGTGCCCGTTCGTTAACCTACATAGTCCAAGTGCCCGCTACATAACGTAGATAGCCCAAGTGCCTGCTAGGGAACGTACATAATCCAAGTGCCCGCTAGGTAACCTAGATAGTCCAAGTGCCCGCTAGTTAACCTACATAGTCCAAGTGCCTGCTAGGTAAACTACATAGTACAAGTGCCCACTTGGTAACCTAGACAGTCCAATTGCGCGCTTGTTAACCTAGAGTGTCCAAGTACCCGCTAGGGAACCTACATAGTCCAAGTGCCCGCTAGGTAACCTAGATAGTCCAAGTGCCCGCTAGTTAACCTACATAGTCCAAGTGCCTGCTAGGTAAACTACATAGTACAAGTGCCCACTTGGTAACCTAGGTAGTCCAATTGCCCGTTAGCTAACCTAGATAGTCGAAGTGTCCGCTAGTTAACCTACATAGTCCAAGTGCCCTTTCGTTAACCTAGATAGTCCAAGTGCCCGCTAGGTAACCTAGATCGTCCAAGTGTCCTCTAGGAAACCTACATAGTCCAAGTGCCTGTTAGCTAACGTACATAGTCCAAGTGCCCGCTAGTTAACCTAGATAGTCCAAGTGCCCGTTACCTAACCTAGATAGTCCAAGTGCTCGCTAGGCAACCTACATAGTCCAAGTGCCCATTCGTTAATCAGGAAGTCCATGTGCCCGCTATGTAACCTAGAAAGTCCAAGTGCCGACCAGATTACTTGCATAGTCCATGTGCCCGTTCGTTAACCTAGATAGTCCAAGTGCCCGCTAGGTAACCTATATAGTCCAAGTGCTATCTAGGTAACCTAGATAGTCCAAGGGCCCGCTAGTTAACCTACATAGTCCAAGGGCTCGCTTGATAACTTTGATAGTCCAAGTGCCCGCTGGTTATCCTAGATCGTCCAAATGCCCGCTAGTTAACCTACATAGTCCAAGTGCCCGCTAGGTAACCTAGATAGTCAAATTGTCAGTTAGGTAACCTAGATCGTCCAAGTGTCCTCTAGTTAACCTACATAGTCCAAGTGCCCGCTAGGTAACCTAGATTGTCAAAGTGCCCGTTAGGTAACCTAGATCTTCCAAGTGTCCTCTAGTTAACCTACATAGTCCAAGTGCCCGCTAGGTAACCTACATAGTGCAAGTGTCCGCTAGGTAACCTACATAGTCCAAGTGCCCGCTAGTTAACATAGATAGTCCAAGTGCCCGCTAGGGAAGGTACATAGTCCAAGTGCCTGCTAGGTAACCTAGAGAGTGCAAGTGCCCGCTAGTTAACCTACATAGTCCAAATGCCTGCTAGGTAACCTAGATAGTCCAAGGACCTGCTAGTTTACCTACATAGTCCAAGTGCCCGCTAGGTAACCTACATAGTGCAAGTGTCCGCTAGTTAACCTACATAGTCCAAGTGCCCGCTAGGGAACCTAGATACTCCAAGTGCCCGCTAGGGAACCTACATAATCCAAGTGCTCTCTTTGGAACATACATAGTCGAAGTGCCTGTTAGTTAACCTAGATAATCCAAGTGCCCGCTAGTTAACCTACATAGTCAAAGTGCCAGCTAGGTAACCTACATAATCCAAGTGCCCGCTAGGTAACCTATATAGTCCAAATGCACGCTAGGGAACCTACATAGTCCAAGTGCCCGCTAGTTAACCTAGATAGTCTAAGTGCCCGCTAGTTAACCTAGATAGTCCAAGTGCCCGTTAGTTAACCAGGATCGTCCAAGTGACCTCTAGTTAACTTACATAATCCAAGGGACTGCTAGTTAACCTACATAGACCAAGTGCCCGCTAGGTAACCTAGAGAGTCCAAGTGACCACTAGGTTACCTACATAGTCCAAGTGCCCGTTCGTTAACCTACATAGTCCAAGTGCCCGCTACATAATGTAGATAGCCCAAGTGCCTGGTAGGGAACGTACATAGTCCAAGTGCCCGCTAGGTAACCTAGATAGTCCAAGTGCCCGCTAGTTAACCTACATAGTCCAAGTGCCTGCTAGGTAAACTACATAGTACAAGTGCCCACTAGGTAACCTAGATAGTCCAATTGCCCGTTAGCTAACCTAGATAGTCGAAGTGTCCGCTAGTTAACCTACATAGTCCAAGTGCCCTTTCATTAACCTAGATAGTCCAAGTGCCCGCTAGGTAACCTAGATCGTCCAAGTGTCCTCTAGATAACCTACATAGTCCAAGTGCCCACTAGTAAACCTAGATAGTCCAAGGGCCCGCTAGTTAACCTAGATAGTCCAAGTGCCCGCTAGTTAACCTAGATCGTCCAAGTGTCCTCTAGGTAACCTACATAGTCCAAGTGCCTGTTAGCTAACGTACATAGTACTAGTGCCCGCTAGTTAACCTAGATAGTCCAAGTGCCCGTTACCTAACCTAGATAGTCCAAGTGCACGCTAGGCAACCTACATAGTCCAAGTGCCCATTCGTTAACCTAGAAGTCCAAGTGCCCGCTATGTAACCTAGAATGTCCAGGTGCCGGCCAGGTTACCTGCATTGTCCAAGTGCCCGTTCGTTAACCTAGATAGTCCAAGTGCCCGCTAGGTAACCTATATAGTCCAAGTGCTATCTAGGTAACCTAGATAGTCCAAGGGCCCGCTAGTTAACCTACATAGTCCAAGGGCTCGCTTGTTAACTTTGATAGTCGAAGTGCCCGCTGGTTATCCTAGATCGTCCAAATGCCCGCTAGTTAACCTACATAGTCCAAGTGCCCGCTAGGTAACCTAGATGGTCAAAGTGCCTGTTACGTAACCTAGATCGTCCAAGTGTCCTCTAGTTAACCTACATAGTCCAAGTGCCCGCTAGGTAACCTACATAGTGCAAGTGTCCGCTAGGTAACCTACATAGTCCAAGTGCCCGCTAGTTAACATAGATAGTCCAAGTGCCCGCTAGGGAAGGTACATAGTCCAAGTGCCTGCTAGGTAACCTAGACAGTGCAAGTGCCTGCTAGTTAACCTACATAGTCCAAATGCCTGCTAGGTAACCTAGATAGTCCAAGGGCCTGATAGTTAACCTATATAGTCCAAGTGCCCGCTAGGTAACCTACATAGTGCAAGTGTCCGCTAGTTAACCTACATAGTCCAAGTGCCCGCTAGGTAACCTAGATAGTCCAAGTGCCCGCTAGGGAACCTACATAGTCCAAGTGCCCACCTTGGAACATACATAGTCGAAGTGCCTGTTAGTTAACCTAGATAATCCAAGTGCCCGCTAGTTAACCTACATAGTCCAAGTGCCCGCTAGGTAACCTACATAATCCAAGTGCCCGCTAGGTAACTTATATAGTCCAAATGCATGCTAGGGAACCTCCATAGTCCAAGTGCCCGCTAATTAACCTAGATAGTCTAAGTGCCCGCTAGTTAACCTAGATAGTCCAAGTGCCCGTTAGTTAACCAGGATCGTCCAAGTGCCCTCTAGTTTACTTACATAATCCAAGGGCCTGCTAGTTAACCTACATAGACCAAGTGCCCGCTAGTTAACCTACATAGCCCAAGTGCCCGCTAGGTAACCTAGAGAGTCCAAGTGACCACTAGGTTACCTACATAGTCCAAGTGCCCGTTCGTTAACCTACATAGTCCAAGTGCCCGCTACATAACGTAGATAGCCCAAGTGCCTGCTAGGGAACGTACATAGTCCAAGTGCCCGCTAGGTAACCTAGATAGTCCAAGTGCCCGCTAGTTAACCTACATAGTCCAAGTGCCTGCTACGTAAACTACATAGTACAAGTGCCCACTTGGTAACCTAGACAGTCCAATTGCGCGCTAGTTAACCTAGACTGTCCAAGTACCCGCTAGGGAACCTACATACTCCAATTGCCCGCTAGGTAACCTAGATAGTCCAAGTGCCCGCTAGTTAACCTACATAGTCCAAGTGCCTGCTAGGTAAACTACATAGTACAAGTGCCCACTAGGTAACCTAGATAGTCCAATTGCCCGTTAGCTAACCTAGATAGTCGAAGTGTCCGCTAGTTAACCTACATAGTCCAAGTGCCCTTTCGTTAACCTAGATAGTCCAAGTGCCCGCTAGGTAACCTAGATCGTCCAAGTGTCCTCTAGGTAACCTAGATAGTCCAAGGGCCCGCTAGTTAACCTAGATAGTCCAAGTACCCGCTAGTTAACCTAGATCGTCCACGTGTCCTCTAGGTAACCTACATAGTCCAAGTGCCTGTTAGCTAACGTACATAGTCTAAGTGCCCGCTAGTTAACCTAGATAGTCCAAGTGCCCGTTACCTAACCTAGATAGTCCAAGTGCTCGCTAGGCAACCTACATAGTCCAAGTGCCCATTCGTTAACCTAGAACTCCAGTGCCCGCTATGTAACCTAGAAAGTCCAAAAGCCGGCCAGATTACCTGCATAGGCCAAGTGCCCGTTCGTTAACCTAGATAGTCCAAGTGCCCGCTAGGTAACCTATATAGTCCAAGTGCTATCTAGGTAACCTAGATAGTCCAAGGGCCCGCTAGTTAACCTACATAGTCCAAGGGCTCGCTTGTTAACTTTGATAGTCCAAGTGCCCGCTGGTTATCCTAGATCGTCCAAATGCCCGCTAGTTAACCTACATAGTCCAAGTGCCCGCTAGGTAACCTAGATAGTCAAAGTGCCCGTTAGGTAACCTAGATCGTCCAAGTGTCCTCTAGTTAACCTTGATAGTCCAAGTGCCCGCTAGTTAACATAGATAGTCCAAGTGCCCGCTAGGGAAGGTACATAGTCCAAGTGCCTGCTAGGTAACCTAGAGAGTGCAAGTGCCCGCTAGTTAACCTACATAGTCCAAGTGCCTACTAGGTAACCTAGATAGTCCAAGGGCCTGCTAGTTAACCTACATAGTCCAAGTGCCCGCTAGGTAACCTACATAGTGCATTTGTCCGCTAGTTAACCTACATAGTCCAAGTGCCTGCTAGGTAACGTAGATAGTCCAAGTGCCCGCTAGGGAACCTACATAGTCCAAGTGCCCGCTTTGGAACATACATAGTCGAAGTGCCTGTTAGTTAACCTAGATAATCCAAGTGCCCGCTAGTTAACCTACATAGTCCAAGTGCCCTTTCCTTAACCTAGATAGTCCAAGTGCCCGCTAGGTAACCTAGATCGTCCAAGTGTCCTCTAGGTAACCTACATAGTCCAAGTGCCCGCTAGTAAACCTAGATAGTCCAAGGGCCCGCTAGTTAACCTAGATAGTCCAAGTGCCCGCTAGTTAACCTAGATCGTCCAAGTGTCCTCTAGGTAACCTACATAGTCCAAGTGCCTGTTAGCTAACGTACATAGTCCAAGTGCCCTCTTGTTAACCTAGATAGTCCAAGTGCCCGTTACCTAACCTAGATAGTCCAAGTGCTCGCTAGGCAACCTACATAGTCCAAGTGCCAATTCGTTAACCTAGAAGTCCAAGTGCCCGCTATGTAACCTAGAAAGTCCAAGTGCCGGCCAAGTTACCTGCATAGTCCAAGTGCCCGTTCGTTAACCTAGATAGTCCAAGTGCCCGCTAGGTAACCTATATAGTCCAAGTGCTATCTAGGTAACCTAGATAGTCCAAGGGCCCGCTAGTTAACCTACATAGTCCAAGGGCTCGCTTGTTAACTTTGATAGTCGAAGTGCCCGCTGGTTATCCTAGATCGTCCAAATGCCCGCTAGTTAACCTACATAGTCCAAGTGCCCGCTAGGTAACCTAGATAGTCAAAGTGCCCGTTAGGTAACCTAGATCGTCCAAGTGTCCTCTAGTTAACCTTGATAGTCCAGTGCCCGCTAGGTAACCTACATAGTCCAAGTGCCCGCTAGTTAACATAGATAGTCCAAGTGCCCGCTAGGGAAGGTACATAGTCCAAGTGCCTGCTAGGTAACCTAGAGAGTGCAAGTGCCCGCTAGTTAACCTACATAGTCCAAGTGCCTACTAGGTAACCTAGATAGTCCAAGGGCCTGCTAGTTAACCTACATAGTCCAAGTGCCCGCTAGGTAACCTACATAGTGCATTTGTCCGCAAGTTAACCTACATAGTCCAAGTGCCCGCTAGGTAACGTAGATAGTCCAAGTGCCCGCTAGGGAACCTACATAGTCCAAGTGCCCGCTTTGGAACATACATAGTCGAAGTGCCTGTTAGTTAACCTAGATAATCCAAGTGCCCGCTAGTTATCCTACATAGTCCAAGTGCCCGCTAGGTAACCTACATAATCCAAGTGACCGCTAGGTAACCTATATAGTCCAAATGCACGCTAGGGAACCTACATAGTCCAAGTGCCCGCTAGTTAACCTAGATAGTCTAAGTGCCCGCTAGTTAACCTAGATAGTCCAAGTGCCCGTTAGTTAACGAGGATCGTCCAAGTGCCCTCTAGTTTACTTACATAATCCAAGGGCCTGCTAGTTAACCTACATAGACCAAGTGCCCGCTAGTTAACCTACATAGCCCAAGTGCCCGCTAGGTAACCTAGAGAGTCCAAGTGACCACTAGGTTACCTACATAGTCCAAGTGCCCGTTCGTTAACCTACATAGTCCAAGTGCCCGCTACATAACGTAGATAGCCCAAGTGCCTGCTAGGGAACGTACATAGTCCAAGTGCCCGCTAGGTAACCTAGATAGTCCAAGTGCCCGCTAGTTAACCTACATAGTCCAAGTGCCTGCTAGGTAAACTACATAGTACAAGTGCCCACTTGGTAACCTAGACAGTCCAATTGCGCGCTAGTTAACCTAGACTGTCCAAGTACCCGCTAGGGAACCTACATAGTCCAATTGCCCGCTAGGTAACCTAGATAGTCCAAGTGCCCGCTAGTTAACCTACATAGTCCAAGTGCCTGCTAGGTAAACTACATAGTACAAGTGCCCACTAGGTAACCTAGATAGTCCAATTGCCCGTTAGCTAACCTAGATAGTCGAAGTGTCCGCTAGTTAACCTACATAGTCCAAGTGCCCTTTCGTTAACCTAGATAGTCCAAGTGCCCGCTAGGTAACCTAGATCGTCCAAGTGTCCTCTAGGTAACCTACATAGTCCAAGTGCCCGCTAGGTAACCTAGATAGTCCAAGGGCCCGCTAGTTAACCTAGATAGTCCAAGTACCCGCTAGTTAACCTAGATCGTCCACGTGTCCTCTAGGTAACCTACATAGTCCAAGTGCCTGTTAGCTAACGTACATAGTCTAAGTGCCCGCTAGTTAACCTAGATAGTCCAAGTGCCCGTTACCTAACCTAGATAGTCCAAGTGCTCGCTAGGCAACCTACATAGTCCAAGTGCCAATTCGTTAACCTAGAAGTCCAAGTGCCCGCTATGTAACCTAGAAAGTCCAAGTGCCGGCCAAGTTACCTGCATAGTCCAAGTGCCCGTTCGTTAACCTAGATAGTCCAAGTGCCCGCTAGGTAACCTATATAGTCCAAGTGCTATCTAGGTAACCTAGATAGTCCAAGGGCCCGCTAGTTAACCTACATAGTCCAAGGGCTCGCTTGTTAACTTTGATAGTCGAAGTGCCCGCTGGTTATCCTAGATCGTCCAAATGCCCGCTAGTTAACCTACATAGTCCAAGTGCCCGCTAGGTAACCTAGATAGTCAAAGTGCCCGTTAGGTAACCTAGATCGTCCAAGTGTCCTCTAGTTAACCTTGATAGTCCAGTGCCCGCTAGGTAACCTACATAGTCCAAGTGCCCGCTAGTTAACATAGATAGTCCAAGTGCCCGCTAGGGAAGGTACATAGTCCAAGTGCCTGCTAGGTAACCTAGAGAGTGCAAGTGCCCGCTAGTTAACCTACATAGTCCAAGTGCCTACTAGGTAACCTAGATAGTCCAAGGGCCTGCTAGTTAACCTACATAGTCCAAGTGCCCGCTAGGTAACCTACATAGTGCATTTGTCCGCAAGTTAACCTACATAGTTCAAGTGCCCGCTAGGTAACGTAGATAGTCCAAGTGCCCGCTAGGGAACCTACATAGTCCAAGTGCCCGCTTTGGAACATACATAGTCGAAGTGCCTGTTAGTTAACCTAGATAATCCAAGTGCCCGCTAGTTATCCTACATAGTCCAAGTGCCCGCTAGGTAACCTACATAATCCAAGTGCCCGCTAGGTAACCTATATAGTCCAAATGCACGCTAGGGAACCTACATAGTCCAAGTGCCCGCTAGTTAACCTAGATAGTCTAAGTGCCCGCTAGTTAACCTAGATAGTCCAAGTGCCCGTTAGTTAACGAGGATCGTCCAAGTGCCCTCTAGTTTACTTACATAATCCAAGGGCCTGCTAGTTAACCTACATAGACCAAGTGCCCGCTAGTTAACCTACATAGCCCAAGTGCCCGCTAGGTAACCTAGAGAGTCCAAGTGACCACTAGGTTACCTACATAGTCCAAGTGCCCGTTCGTTAACCTACATAGTCCAAGTGCCCGCTACATAACGTAGATAGCCCAAGTGCCTGCTAGGGAACGTACATAGTCCAAGTGCCCGCTAGGTAACCTAGATAGTCCAAGTGCCCGCTAGTTAACCTACATAGTCCAAGTGCCTGCTAGGTAAACTACATAGTACAAGTGCCCACTTGGTAACCTAGACAGTCCAATTGCGCGCTAGTTAACCTAGACTGTCCAAGTACCCGCTAGGGAACCTACATAGTCCAATTGCCCGCTAGGTAACCTAGATAGTCCAAGTGCCCGCTAGTTAACCTACATAGTCCAAGTGCCTGCTAGGTAAACTACATAGTACAAGTGCCCACTAGGTAACCTAGATAGTCCAATTGCCCGTTAGCTAACCTAGATAGTCGAAGTGTCCGCTAGTTAACCTACATAGTCCAAGTGCCCTTTCGTTAACCTAGATAGTCCAAGTGCCCGCTAGGTAACCTAGATCGTCCAAGTGTCCTCTAGGTAACCTACATAGTCCAAGTGCCCGCTAGGTAACCTAGATAGTCCAAGGGCCCGCTAGTTAACCTAGATAGTCCAAGTACCCGCTAGTTAACCTAGATCGTCCACGTGTCCTCTAGGTAACCTACATAGTCCAAGTGCCTGTTAGCTAACGTACATAGTCTAAGTGCCCGCTAGTTAACCTAGATAGTCCAAGTGCCCGTTACCTAACCTAGATAGTCCAAGTGCTCGCTAGGCAACCTACATAGTCCAAGTGCCCATTCGTTAACCTAGAACTCCAGTGCCCGCTATGTAACCTAGAAAGTCCAAAAGCCGGCCAGATTACCTGCATAGGCCAAGTGCCCGTTCGTTAACCTAGATAGTCCAAGTGCCCGCTAGGTAACCTATATAGTCCAAGTGCTATCTAGGTAACCTAGATAGTCCAAGGGCCCGCTAGTTAACCTACATAGTCCAAGGGCTCGCTTGTTAACTTTGATAGTCCAAGTGCCCGCTGGTTATCCTAGATCGTCCAAATGTCAGCTAGTTAACCTACATAGTCCAAGTGCCCGCTAGGTAACCTAGATAGTCAAAGTGCCCGTTAGGTAACCTAGATCGTCCAAGTGTCCTCTAGTTAACCTTGATAGTCCAAGTGCCCGCTAGTTAACATAGATAGTCCAAGTGCCCGCTAGGGAAGGTACATAGTCCAAGTGCCTGCTAGGTAACCTAGAGAGTGCAAGTGCCCGCTAGTTAACCTACATAGTCCAAGTGCCTACTAGGTAACCTAGATAGTCCAAGGGCCTGCTAGTTAACCTACATAGTCCAAGTGCCCGCTAGGTAACCTACATAGTGCATTTGTCCGCTAGTTAACCTACATAGTCCAAGTGCCTGCTAGGTAACGTAGATAGTCCAAGTGCCCGCTAGGGAACCTACATAGTCCAAGTGCCCGCTTTGGAACATACATAGTCGAAGTGCCTGTTAGTTAACCTAGATAATCCAAGTGCCCGCTAGTTAACCTACATAGTCCAAGTGCCCTTTCATTAACCTAGATAGTCCAAGTGCCCGCTAGGTAACCTAGATCGTCCAAGTGTCCTCTAGGTAACCTACATAGTCCAAGTGCCCGCTAGTAAACCTAGATAGTCCAAGGGCCCGCTAGTTAACCTAGATAGTCCAAGTGCCCGCTAGTTAACCTAGATCGTCCAAGTGTCCTCTAGGTAACCTACATAGTCCAAGTGCCTGTTAGCTAACGTACATAGTCCAAGTGCCCTCTTGTTAACCTAGATAGTCCAAGTGCCCGTTACCTAACCTAGATAGTCCAAGTGCTCGCTAGGCAACCTACATAGTCCAAGTGCCAATTCGTTAACCTAGAAGTCCAAGTGCCCGCTATGTAACCTAGAAAGTCCAAGTGCCGGCCAAGTTACCTGCATAGTCCAAGTGCCCGTTCGTTAACCTAGATAGTCCAAGTGCCCGCTAGGTAACCTATATAGTCCAAGTGCTATCTAGGTAACCTAGATAGTCCAAGGGCCCGCTAGTTAACCTACATAGTCCAAGGGCTCGCTTGTTAACTTTGATAGTCGAAGTGCCCGCTGGTTATCCTAGATCGTCCAAATGCCCGCTAGTTAACCTACATAGTCCAAGTGCCCGCTAGGTAACCTAGATAGTCAAAGTGCCCGTTAGGTAACCTAGATCGTCCAAGTGTCCTCTAGTTAACCTTGATAGTCCAGTGCCCGCTAGGTAACCTACATAGTCCAAGTGCCCGCTAGTTAACATAGATAGTCCAAGTGCCCGCTAGGGAAGGTACATAGTCCAAGTGCCTGCTAGGTAACCTAGAGAGTGCAAGTGCCCGCTAGTTAACCTACATAGTCCAAGTGCCTACTAGGTAACCTAGATAGTCCAAGGGCCTGCTAGTTAACCTACATAATCCAAGTGCCCGCTAGGTAACCTACATAGTGCATTTGTCCGCAAGTTAACCTACATAGTCCAAGTGCCCGCTAGGTAACGTAGATAGTCCAAGTGCCCGCTAGGGAACCTACATAGTCCAAGTGCCCGCTTTGGAACATACATAGTCGAAGTGCCTGTTAGTTAACCTAGATAATCCAAGTGCCCGCTAGTTATCCTACATAGTCCAAGTGCCAGCTAGGTAACCTACATAATCCAAGTACCCGCTAGGTAACCTATATAGTCCAAATGCACGCTAGGGAACCTACATAGTCCAAGTTCCCGCTAGTTAACCTAGATAGTCTAAGTGCCCGCTAGTTAACCTAGATAGTCCAAGTGCCCGTTAGTTAACCAGGATCTACCAAGTGCCCTCTAGTCAACTTACATAATCCAAGGGCCTGCTAGTTAACCTACATAGACCAAGTGCCCGCTAGTTAACCTACATAGTCCAAGTGCCCGCTTGGTAACCTAGAGAGTCCAAGTGACCACTAGGTTACCTACATAGTCCAAGTGCCCGTTCGTTAACCTACATAGTCCAAGTGCCCGCTACATAACGTAGATAGCCCAAGTGCCTGCTAGGGAACGTACATAGTCCAAGTGCCCGATAGGTAACCTAGATAGTCCAAGTGCCCGCTAGTTAACCTACATAGTCCAAGTTCCTGCTAGGTAAACTACATAGTACAAGTGCCCACTTGGTAACCTAGACAGTCCAATTGCGCGCTAGTTAACCTAGACAGTCCAAGTACCCGCTAGGGAAATTACATAGTCCAAGTGCCCGCTAGGTAACCTAGATAGTCCAAGTGCCCGCTAGTTAACCTACATAGTCCAAGTGCCTGCTAGGTAAACTACATAGTACAAGTGCCCACTAGGTAACCTAGATAGTCCAAGTGCCCGCTAGGTAACCTAGATCGTCCAAGTGTCCTCTAGGTAACCTACATAGTCCAAGTGCCCGCTAGTAAACCTAGATAGTCCAAGGGCCCGCTAGTTAACCTAGATAGTCCAAGTGCCCGCTAGTTAACCTAGATCGTCCAAGTGTCCTCTAGGTAACCTACATAGTCCAAGTGCCTGTTAGCTAACGTACATAGTCCAAGTGCCCGCTAGTTAACCTAGATAGTCCAAGTGCCCGCTGGTTATCCTAGATCGTCCAAATGCCCGCTAGTTAACCTACATAGTCCATGTGCCCGCTAGGTAACCTAGATAGTCAAAGTGCCTGTTAGGTAACCGAGATCGTCCAAGTGTCCTCTAGTTAACCTACATAGTCCAAGTGCCCGCGAGGTAACCTACATAGTGCAAGTGTCCGCTAGGTAACCTATATAGTCCAAATGCACGCTAGGGAACCTACATAGTCCAAGTGCCCGCTAGTTAACCTAGATAGTCTAAGTGCCCGCTAGTTAACCTAGATAGTCCAAGTGCCCGTTAGTTAACCAGGATCGTCCAAGTGCCCTCTAGTTTACTTACATAATCCAAGGGCCTGCTAGTTAACCTACATAGACCAAGTGCCCGCTAGTTAACCTACATAGCCCAAGTGCCCGCTAGGTAACCTAGAGAGTCCAAGTGACCACTAGGTTACCTACATAGTCCAAGTGCCCGTTCGTTAACCTACATAGTCCAAGTGCCCGCTACATAACGTAGATAGCCCAAGTGCCTGCTAGGGAACGTACATAATCAAAGTGCCCGCTAGGTAACCTAGATAGTCCAAGTGCCCGCTAGTTAACCTACATAGTCCAAGTGCCCGCTAGGTAACCTACATAGTGCAAGTGTCCGCTAGGTAACCTAGATCGTCCAAGTGTCCTCTAGGTAACCTACATAGTCCAAGTGCCCGCTAGTAAACCTAGATAGTCCAAGGGCCCGCTAGTTAACCTAGATAGTCCAAGTGCCCGCTAGTTAACCTAGATCGTCCAAGTGTCCTCTAGGTAACCTACATAGTCCAAGTGCCTGTTAGCTAACGTACATAGTCCAAGTGCCCGCTAGTTAACCTAGATAGTCCAAATGCCCGTTACCTAACCTAGATAGTCCAAGTGCTCGCTCGGCAACCTCCATAGTCCAAGTGCCAATTCGTTAACCTAAAGTCCAAGTGCCCGCTATGTAACCTAGAAAGTCCAAGTGCCGGCCAGATTACCTGCATAGGCCAAGTGCCCGTTCGTTAACCTAGATAGTCCAAGTGCCCGCTAGGTAACCTATATAGTCCAAGTGCTATCTAGGTAACCTAGATACCCCAAGGGCCCGCTAGTTAACCTACATAGTCCAAGGGCTCGCTTGTTAACTTTGATAGTCCAAGTGCCCGCTGGTTATCCTAGATCGTCCAAATGCCCGCTAGTTAACCTACATAGTCCAAGTGCCCGCTAGGTAACATACATAGTGCAAGTGTCCGCTAGGTAACCTACATAGTCCAAGTGCCCGCTAGTTAACATAGATAATCCAAGTGCCCGCTAGGGAAGGTACATAGTCCAAGTGCCTGCTAGGTAACCTAGAGAGTGCAAGTGCCCGGTAGTAAACCTACATAGTCCAAATGCCTGCTAGTTAACTTAGATAGTCCAAGGGCCTGCTAGTTATCCTACATAGTCCAAGTGCCTGCTAGGTAACCTACATAGTGCAAGTGTCCGCTAGTTAACCTACATAGTCCAAGTGCCCGCTAGGTAACCTAGATAGTCCAAGTGCCCGCTAGGGAACCTACATAGTCCAAGTGCCCGCTTTGGAACACACATAGTCGAAGTGCCTGTTAGTTAACCTAGATAATCCAAGTGCCCGCTAGTTAACCTACATAGTCCAAGTGCCCGCTAGGTAACCTACATAATCCAAGTGCCCGCTAGGTAACCTATATAGTCCAAATGCACGCTAGGGAACCTACATAGTCCAAGTGCCCGCTAGTTAACCTAGATAGTCTAAGTGCCCGCTAGGTAACCTAGATAGTCCAAGTGCCCCTTAGTTAACCAGGATCGTCCAAGTGCCCTCTAGTTTACTTACATAATCCAAGGCCTGCTAGTTAACCTACATAGACCAAGTGCTCGCTAGTTAACCTACATAGTCCAAGTGCCCGCTAGGTAACCTAGAGAGTCCAAGTGACCACTAGGTTACCTACATAGTCCAAGTGCCCGTTCGTTAACCTACATAGTCCAAGTGCCCGCTACATAACGTAGATAGCCCAAGTGCCTGCTAGGGAACGTACATAATCCAAGTGCCCGCTAGGTAACCTAGATAGTCCAAGTGCCCGCTAGTTAACCTACATAGTCCAAGTGCCTGCTAGGTAAACTCCATAGTACAAGTGCCTACTTGGTAACCTAGACAGTCCAATTGCGCGCTTGTTAACCTAGAGTGTCCAAGTACCCGCTAGGGAACCTACATAGTCCAAGTGCCCGCTAGGTAACCTAGATAGTCCAAGTGCCCGCTAGTTAACCTACATAGTCCAAGTGCCTGCTAGGTAAACTACATAGTACAAGTGCCCACTAGGTAACCTAGGTAGTCCAATTGCCCGTTAGCTAACCTAGATAGTCGAAGTGTCCGCTAGTTAACCTACATAGTCCAAGTGCCCTTTCGTTAACCTAGATAGTCCAAGTGCCCGCTAGGTAACCTAGATCGTCCAAGTGTCCTCTAGGAAACCTACATAGTCCAAGTGCCTGTTAGCTAACGTACATAGTCCAAGTGCCCGCTAGTTAACCTAGATAGTCCAAGTGCCCGTTACCTAACCTAGATAGTCCAAGTGCTCGCTAGGCAACCTACATAGTCCAAGTGCCCATTCGTTAATCTAGAAGTCCATGTGCCCGCTATGTAACCTAGAAAGTCCAAGTGCCGACCAGATTACTTGCATAGTCCATGTGCCCGTTCGTTAACCTAGATAGTCCAAGTGCCCGCTAGGTAACCTATATAGTCCAAGTGCTATCTAGGTAACCTAGATAGTCCAAGGGCCCGCTAGTTAACCTACATAGTCCAAGGGCTCGCTTGATAACTTTGATAGTCCAAGTGCCCGCTGGTTATCCTAGATCGTCCAAATGCCCGCTAGTTAACCTACATAGTCCAAGTGCCCGCTAGGTAACCTAGATAGTCAAATAGTCAGTTAGGTAACCTAGATCGTCCAAGTGTCCTCTAGTTAACCTACAAAGTCCAAGTGCCCGCTAGGTAACCTAGATTGTCAAAGTGCCCGTTAGGTAACCTAGATCTTCCAAGTGTCCTCTAGTTAACCTACATAGTCCAAGTGCCCGCTAGGTAACCTACATAGTGCAAGTGTCCGCTAGGTAACCTACATAGTCCAAGTGCCCGCTAGTTAACATAGATAGTCCAAGTGCCCGCTAGGGAAGGTACATAGTCCAAGTGCCTGCTAGGTAACCTAGACAGTGCAAGTGCCTGCTAGTTAACCTACATAGTCCAAATGCCTGCTAGGTAACCTAGATAGTCCAAGGGCCTGATAGTTAACCTATATAGTCCAAGTGCCCGCTAGGTAACCTACATAGTGCAAGTGTCCGCTAGTTAACCTACATAGTCCAAGTGCCCGCTAGGTAACCTAGATAGTCCAAGTGTCCGCTAGGGAACCTACATAGTCCAAGTGCCCGCTTTGGAACATACATAGTCGAAGTGCCTGTTAGTTAACCTAGATAATCCAAGTGCCCGCTAGTTAACCTACATAGTCCAAGTGCCCGCTAGGTAACCTACATAATCCAAGTGCCCGCTAGGTAACCTATATAGTCCAAATGCATGCTAGGGAACCTCCATAGTCCAAGTGCCCGCTAATTAACCTAGATAGTCTAAGTGCCCGCTAGTTAACCTAGATAGTCCAAGTGCCCGTTAGTTAACCAGGATCGTCCAAGTGCCCTCTAGTTTACTTACATAATCCAAGGGCCTGCTAGTTAACCTACATAGACCAAGTGCCCGCTAGTTAACCTACATAGCCCAAGTGCCCGCTAGGTAACCTAGAGAGTCCAAGTGACCACTAGGTTACCTACATAGTCCAAGTGCCCGTTCGTTAACCTACATAGTCCAAGTGCCCGCTACATAACGTAGATAGCCCAAGTGCCTGCTAGGGAACGTACATAGTCCAAGTGCCCGCTAGGTAACCTAGATAGTCCAAGTGCCCGCTAGTTAACCTACATAGTCCAAGTGCCCGCTAGGTAACCTACATAGTGCAAGTGTCCGCTAGGTAACCTAGATCGTCCAAGTGTCCTCTAGGTAACCTACATAGTCCAAGTGCCTGCTAGGTAACGTAGATAGTCCAAGTGCCCGCTAGGGAACCTACATAGTCCAAGTGCCCGCTTTGGAACATACATAGTCGAAGTGCCTGTTAGTTAACCTAGATAATCCAAGTGCCCGCTAGTTAACCTACATAGTCCAAGTGCCCTTTCATTAACCTAGATAGTCCAAGTGCCCGCTAGGTAACCTAGATCGTCCAAGTGTCCTCTAGGTAACCTACATAGTCCAAGTGCCCGCTAGTAAACCTAGATAGTCCAAGGGCCCGCTAGTTAACCTAGATAGTCCAAGTGCCCGCTAGTTAACCTAGATCGTCCAAGTGTCCTCTAGGTAACCCACATAGTCCAAGTGCCTGTTAGCTAACGTACATAGTCCAAGTGCCCGCTAGTTAACCTAGATAGTCCAAGTGCCCGTTACCTAACCTAGATAATCCAAGTGCTCGCTAGGCAACCTACATAGTCCAAGTGCCAATTCGTTAACCTAGAAGTCCAAGTGCCCGCTATGTAACCTAGAAAGTCCAAGTGCCGGCCAAGTTACCTGCATAGTCCAAGTGCCCGTTCGTTAACCTAGATAGTCCAAGTGCCCGCTAGGTAACCTATATAGTCCAAGTGCTATCTAGGTAACCTAGATAGTCCAAGGGCCCGCTAGTTAACCTACATAGTCCAAGGGCTCGCTTGTTAACTTTGATAGTCGAAGTGCCCGCTGGTTATCCTAGATCGTCCAAATGCCCGCTAGTTAACCTACATAGTCCAAGTGCCCGCTAGGTAACCTAGATAGTCAAAGTGCCCGTTAGGTAACCTAGATCGTCCAAGTGTCCTCTAGTTAACCTTGATAGTCCAGTGCCCGCTAGGTAACCTACATAGTCCAAGTGCCCGCTAGTTAACATAGATAGTCCAAGTGCCCGCTAGGGAAGGTACATAGTCCAAGTGCCTGCTAGGTAACCTAGAGAGTGCAAGTGCCCGCTAGTTAACCTACATAGTCCAAGTGCCTACTAGGTAACCTAGATAGTCCAAGGGCCTGCTAGTTAACCTACATAGTCCAAGTGCCCGCTAGGTAACCTACATAGTGCATTTGTCCGCAAGTTAACCTACATAGTCCAAGTGCCCGCTAGGTAACGTAGATAGTCCAAGTGCCCGCTAGGGAACCTACATAGTCCAAGTGCCCGCTTTGGAACATACATAGTCGAAGTGCCTGTTAGTTAACCTAGATAATCCAAGTGCCCGCTAGTTATCCTACATAGTCCAAGTGCCCGCTAGGTAACCTACATAATCCAAGTGCCCGCTAGGTAACCTATATAGTCCAAATGCACGCTAGGGAACCTACATAGTCCAAGTGCCCGCTAGTTAACCTAGATAGTCTAAGTGCCCGCTAGTTAACCTAGATAGTCCAAGTGCCCGTTAGTTAACGAGGATCGTCCAAGTGCCCTCTAGTTTACTTACATAATCCAAGGGCCTGCTAGTTAACCTACATAGACCAAGTGCCCGCTAGTTAACCTAGAGAGTCCAAGTGACCACTAGGTTACCTACATAGTCCAAGTGCCCGCTAGTAAACCTAGATAGTCCAAGGGCCCGCTAGTTAACCTAGATAGTCCAAGTGCCCGCTAGTTAACCTAGATCGTCCAAGTGTCCTCTAGGTAACCCACATAGTCCAAGTGCCTGTTAGCTAACGTACATAGTCCAAGTGCCCGCTAGTTAACCTAGATAGTCCAAGTGCCCGTTACCTAACCTAGATAATCCAAGTGCTCGCTAGGCAACCTACATAGTCCAAGTGCCAATTCGTTAACCTAGAAGTCCAAGTGCCCGCTATGTAACCTAGAAAGTCCAAGTGCCGGCCAAGTTACCTGCATAGTCCAAGTGCCCGTTCGTTAACCTAGATAGTCCAAGTGCCCGCTAGGTAACCTATATAGTCCAAGTGCTATCTAGGTAACCTAGATAGTCCAAGGGCCCGCTAGTTAACCTACATAGTCCAAGGGCTCGCTTGTTAACTTTGATAGTCGAAGTGCCCGCTGGTTATCCTAGATCGTCCAAATGCCCGCTAGTTAACCTACATAGTCCAAGTGCCCGCTAGGTAACCTAGATAGTCAAAGTGCCCGTTAGGTAACCTAGATCGTCCAAGTGTCCTCTAGTTAACCTTGATAGTCCAGTGCCCGCTAGGTAACCTACATAGTCCAAGTGCCCGCTAGTTAACATAGATAGTCCAAGTGTCCGCTAGGGAAGGTACATAGTCCAAGTGCCTGCTAGGTAACCTAGAGAGTGCAAGTGCCCGCTAGTTAACCTACATAGTCCAAGTGCCTACTAGGTAACCTAGATAGTCCAAGGGCCTGCTAGTTAACCTACATAGTCCAAGTGCCCGCTAGGTAACCTACATAGTGCATTTGTCCGCAAGTTAACCTACATAGTCCAAGTGCCCGCTAGGTAACGTAGATAGTCCAAGTGCCCGCTAGGGAACCTACATAGTCCAAGTGCCCGCTTTGGAACATACATAGTCGAAGTGCCTGTTAGTTAACCTAGATAATCCAAGTGCCCGCTAGTTATCCTACATAGTCCAAGTGCCAGCTAGGTAACCTACATAATCCAAGTACCCGCTAGGTAACCTATATAGTCCAAATGCACGCTAGGGAACCTACATAGTCCAAGTTCCCGCTAGTTAACCTAGATAGTCTAAGTGCCCGCTAGTTAACCTAGATAGTCCAAGTGCCCGTTAGTTAACCAGGATCTACCAAGTGCCCTCTAGTCAACTTACATAATCCAAGGGCCTGCTAGTTAACCTACATAGACCAAGTGCCCGCTAGTTAACCTACATAGTCCAAGTGCCCGCTTGGTAACCTAGAGAGTCCAAGTGACCACTAGGTTACCTACATAGTCCAAGTGCCCGTTCGTTAACCTACATAGTCCAAGTGCCCGCTACATAACGTAGATAGCCCAAGTGCCTGCTAGGGAACGTACATAGTCCAAGTGCCCGATAGGTAACCTAGATAGTCCAAGTGCCCGCTAGTTAACCTACATAGTCCAAGTTCCTGCTAGGTAAACTACATAGTACAAGTGCCCACTTGGTAACCTAGACAGTCCAATTGCGCGCTAGTTAACCTAGACAGTCCAAGTACCCGCTAGGGAAATTACATAGTCCAAGTGCCCGCTAGGTAACCTAGATAGTCCAAGTGCCCGCTAGTTAACCTACATGGTCCAAGTGCCTGCTAGGTAAACTACATAGTACAAGTGCCCACTAGGTAACCTAGATAGTCCAAGTGCCCGCTGGTTATCCTAGATCGTCCAAATGCCCGCTAGTTAACCTACATAGTCCATGTGCCCGCTAGGTAACCTAGATAGTCAAAGTGCCTTTTAGGTAACCGAGATCGTCCAAGTGTCCTCTAGTTAACCTACATAGTCCAAGTGCCCGCGAGGTAACCTACATAGTGCAAGTGTCCGCTAGGTAACCTATATAGTCCAAATGCACGCTAGGGAACCTACATAGTCCAAGTGCCCGCTAGTTAACCTAGATAGTCTAAGTGCCCGCTAGTTAACCTAGATAGTCCAAGTGCCCGTTAGTTAACCAGGATCGTCCAAGTGCCCTCTAGTTTACTTACATAATCCAAGGGCCTGCTAGTTAACCTACGTAGACCAAGTGCCCGCTAGTTAACCTACATAGCCCAAGTGCCCGCTAGGTAACCTAGAGAGTCCAAGTGACCACTAGGTTACCTACATAGTCCAAGTGCCCGTTCGTTAACCTACATAGTCCAAGTGCCCGCTACATAACGTAGATAGCCCAAGTGCCTGCTAGGGAACGTACATAGTCCAAGTGCCCGCTAGGTAACCTAGATAGTCCAAGTGCCCGCTAGTTAACCTACATAGTCCAAGTGCCCGCTAGGTAACCTACATAGTGCAAGTGTCCGCTAGGTAACCTAGATCGTCCAAGTGTCCTCTAGGTAACCTACATAGTCCAAGTGCCCGCTAGTAAACCTAGATAGTCCAAGGGCCCGCTAGTTAACCTAGATAGTCCAAGTGCCCGCTAGTTAACCTAGATCGTCCAAGTGTCCTCTAGGTAACCTACATAGTCCAAGTGCCTGTTAGCTAACGTACATAGTCCAAGTGCCCGCTAGTTAACCTAGATAGTCCAAATGCCCGTTACCTAACCTAGATAGTCCAAGTGCTCGCTCGGCAACCTCCATAGTCCAAGTGCCAATTCGTTAACCTAGAAGTCCAAGTGCCCGCTATGTAACCTAGAAAGTCCAAGTGCCGGCCAGATTACCTGCATAGGCCAAGTGCCCGTTCGTTAACCTAGATAGTCCAAGTGCCCGCTAGGTAACCTATATAGTCCAAGTGCTATCTAGGTAACCTAGATACCCCAAGGGCCCGCTAGTTAACCTACATAGTCCAAGGGCTCGCTTGTTAACTTTGATAGTCCAAGTGCCCGCTGGTTATCCTAGATCGTCCAAATGCCCTCTAGTTAACCTACATAGTCCAAGTGCCCGCTAGGTAACATACATAGTGCAAGTGTCCGCTAGGTAACCTACATAGTCCAAGTGCCCGCTAGTTAACATAGATAATCCAAGTGCCCGCTAGGGAAGGTACATAGTCCAAGTGCCTGCTAGGTAACCTAGAGAGTGCAAGTGCCCGGTAGTAAACCTACATAGTCCAAATGCCTGCTAGGTAACTTAGATAGTCCAAGGGCCTGCTAGTTATCCTACATAGTCCAAGTGCCCGCTAGGTAACCTACATAGTGCAAGTGTCCGCTAGTTAACCTACATAGTCCAAGTGCCCGCTAGGTAACCTAGATAGTCCAAGTGCCCGCTAGGGAACCTACATAGTCCAAGTGCCCGCTTTGGAACACACATAGTCGAAGTGCCTGTTAGTTAACCTAGATAATCCAAGTGCCCGCTAGTTAACCTACATAGTCCAAGTGCCCGCTAGGTAACCTACATAATCCAAGTGCCCGGTAGGTAACCTATATAGTCCAAATGCACGCTAGGGAACCTACATAGTCCAAGTGCCCGCTAGTTAACCTAGATAGTCTAAGTGCCCGCTAGGTAACCTAGATAGTCCAAGTGCCCCTTAGTTAACCAGGATCGTCCAAGTGCCCTCTAGTTTACTTACATAATCCAAGGCCTGCTAGTTAACCTACATAGACCAAGTGCTCGCTAGTTAACCTACATAGTCCAAGTGCCCGCTAGGTAACCTAGAGAGTCCAAGTGACCACTAGGTTACCTACATAGTCCAAGTGCCCGTTCGTTAACCTACATAGTCCAAGTGCCCGCTACATAACGTAGATAGCCCAAGTGCCTGCTAGGGAACGTACATAATCCAAGTGCCCGCTAGGTAACCTAGATAGTCCAAGTGCCCGCTAGTTAACCTACATAGTCCAAGTGCCTGCTAGGTAAACTACATAGTACAAGTGCCCACTTGGTAACCTAGACAGTCCAATTGCGCGCTTGTTAACCTAGAGTGTCCAAGTACCCGCTAGGGAACCTACATAGTCCAAGTGCCCGCTAGGTAACCTAGATAGTCCAAGTGCCCGCTAGTTAACCTACATAGTCCAAGTGCCCTTTCGTTAACCTAGATAGTCCAAGTGCCCGCTAGGTAACCTAGATCGTCCAAGTGTCCTCTAGGAAACCTACATAGTCCAAATGCCTGTTAGCTAACGTACATAGTCCAAGTGCCCGCTAGTTAACCTAGATAGTCCAAGTGCCCGTTACCTAACCTAGATAGTCCAAGTGCTCGCTAGGCAACCTACATAGTCCAAGTGCCCATTCGTTAATCTAGAAGTCCATGTGCCCGCTATGTAACCTAGAAAGTCCAAGTGCCGACCAGATTACTTGCATAGTCCATGTGCCCGTTCGTTAACCTAGATAGTCCAAGTGCCCGCTAGGTAACCTATATAGTCCAAGTGCTATCTAGGTAACCTAGATAGTCCAATGGCCCGCTAGTTAACCTACATAGTCCAAGGGCTCGCTTGATAACTTTGATAGTCCAAGTGCCCGCTGGTTATCCTAGATCGTCCAAATGCCCGCTAGTTAACCTACATAGTCCAAGTGCCCGCTAGGTAACCTAGATAGTCAAATTGTCAGTTAGGTAACCTAGATCGTCCAAGTGTCCTCTAGTTAACCTACATAGTCCAAGTGCCCGCTAGGTAACCTAGATTGTCAAAGTGCCCGTTAGGTAACCTAGATCTTCCAAGTGTCCTCTAGTTAACCTACATAGTCCAAGTGCCCGCTAGGTAACCTACATAGTGCAAGTGTCCGCTAGGTAACCTACATAGTCCAAGTGCCCGCTAGTTAACATAGATAGTCCAAGTGCCCGCTAGGGAAGGTACATAGTCCAAGTGCCTGCTAGGTAACCTAGACAGTGCAAGTGCCTGCTAGTTAACCTACATAGTCCAAATGCCTGCTAGGTAACCTAGATAGTCCAAGGGCCTGATAGTTAACCTATATAGTCCAAGTGCCCGCTAGGTAACCTACATAGTGCATTTGTCCGCTAGTTAACCTACATAGTCCAAGTGCCCGCTAGGTAACCTAGATAGTCCAAGTGCCCGCTAGGGAACCTACATAGTCCAAGTGCCCGCTTTGGAACATACATAGTCGAAGTGCCTGTTAGTTAACCTAGATAATCCAAGTGCCCGCTAGTTAACCTACATAGTCCAAGTGCCCGCTAGGTAACCTACATAATCCAAGTGCCCGCTAGGTAACCTATATAGTCCAAATGCATGCTAGGGTACCTCCATAGTCCAAGTGCCCGCTAATTAACCTAGATAGTCTAAGTGCCCGCTAGTTAACCTAGATAGTCCAAGTGCCCGTTAGTTAACCAGGATCGTCCAAGTGCCCTCTAGTTTACTTACATAATCCAAGGGCCTGCTAGTTAACCTACATAGACCAAGTGCCCGCTAGTTAACCTACATAGCCCAAGTGCCCGCTAGGTAACCTAGAGAGTCCAAGTGACCACTAGGTTACCTACATAGTCCAAGTGCCCGTTCGTTAACCTACATAGTCCAAGTGCCCGCTACATAACGTAGATAGCCCAAGTGCCTGCTAGGGAACGTACATAGTCCAAGTGCCCGCTAGGTAACCTAGATAGTCCAAGTGCCCGCTAGTTAACCTACATAGTCCAAGTGCCTGCTAGGTAAACTACATAGTACAAGTGCCCACTTGGTAACCTAGACAGTCCAATTGCGCGCTAGTTAACCTAGACTGTCCAAGTACCCGCTAGGGAACCTACATAGTCCAATTGCCCGCTAGGTAACCTAGATAGTCCAAGTGCCCGCTAGTTAACCTACATAGTCCAAGTGCCTGCTAGGTAAACTACATAGTACAAGTGCCCACTAGGTAACCTAGATAGTCCAATTGCCCGTTAGCTAACCTAGATAGTCGAAGTGTCCGCTAGTTAACCTACATAGTCCAAGTGCCCTTTCGTTAACCTAGATAGTCCAAGTGCCCGCTAGGTAACCTAGATCGTCCAAGTGTCCTCTAGGTAACCTACATAGTCCAAGTGCCCGCTAGGTAACCTAGATAGTCCAAGGGCCCGCTAGTTAACCTAGATAGTCCAAGTGCCCGCTAGTTAACCTAGATCGTCCACGTGTCCTCTAGGTAACCTACATAGTCCAAGTGCCTGTTAGCTAACGTACATAGTCCAAGTGCCCGCTAGTTAACCTAGATAGTCCAAGTGCCCGTTACCTAACCTAGATAGTCCAAGTGCTCGCTAGGCAACCTACATAGTCCAAGTGCCCATTCGTTAACCTAGAACTCCAGTGCCCGCTATGTAACCTAGAAAGTCCAAAAGCCGGCCAGATTACCTGCATAGGCCAAGTGCCCGTTCGTTAACCTAGATAGTCCAAGTGCCCGCTAGGTAACCTATATAGTCCAAGTGCTATCTAGGTAACCTAGATAGTCCAAGGGCCCGCTAGTTAACCTACATAGTCCAAGGGCTCGCTTGTTAACTTTGATAGTCCAAGTGCCCGCTGGTTATCCTAGATCGTCCAAATGCCCGCTAGTTAACCTACATAGTCCAAGTGCCCGCTAGGTAACCTAGATAGTCAAAGTGCCCGTTAGGTAACCTAGATCGTCCAAGTGTCCTCTAGTTAACCTTGATAGTCCAAGTGCCCGCTAGTTAACATAGATAGTCCAAGTGCCCGCTAGGGAAGGTACATAGTCCAAGTGCCTGCTAGGTAACCTAGAGAGTGCAAGTGCCCGCTAGTTAACCTACATAGTCCAAGTGCCTACTAGGTAACCTAGATAGTCCAAGGGCCTGCTAGTTAACCTACATAGTCCAAGTGCCCGCTAGGGAACCTACATAGTGCATTTGTCCGCTAGTTAACCTACATAGTCCAAGTGCCTGCTAGGTAACGTAGATAGTCCAAGTGCCCGCTAGGGAACCTACATAGTCCAAGTGCCCGCTTTGGAACATACATAGTCGAAGTGCCTGTTAGTTAACCTAGATAATCCAAGTGCCCGCTAGTTAACCTACATAGTCCAAGTGCCCTTTCATTAACCTAGATAGTCCAAGTGCCCGCTAGGTAACCTAGATCGTCCAAGTGTCCTCTAGGTAACCTACATAGTCCAAGTGCCCGCTAGTAAACCTAGATAGTCCAAGGGCCCGCTAGTTAACCTAGATAGTCCAAGTGCCCGCTAGTTAACCTAGATCGTCCAAGTGTCCTCTAGGTAACCCACATAGTCCAAGTGCCTGTTAGCTAACGTACATAGTCCAAGTGCCCGCTAGTTAACCTAGATAGTCCAAGTGCCCGTTACCTAACCTAGATAATCCAAGTGCTCGCTAGGCAACCTACATAGTCCAAGTGCCAATTCGTTAACCTAGAAGTCCAAGTGCCCGCTATGTAACCTAGAAAGTCCAAGTGCCGGCCAAGTTACCTGCATAGTCCAAGTGCCCGTTCGTTAACCTAGATAGTCCAAGTGCCCGCTAGGTAACCTATATAGTCCAAGTGCTATCTAGGTAACCTAGATAGTCCAAGGGCCCGCTAGTTAACCTACATAGTCCAAGGGCTCGCTTGTTAACTTTGATAGTCGAAGTGCCCGCTGGTTATCCTAGATCGTCCAAATGCCCGCTAGTTAACCTACATAGTCCAAGTGCCCGCTAGGTAACCTAGATAGTCAAAGTGCCCGTTAGGTAACCTAGATCGTCCAAGTGTCCTCTAGTTAACCTTGATAGTCCAGTGCCCGCTAGGTAACCTACATAGTCCAAGTGCCCGCTAGTTAACATAGATAGTCCAAGTGCCCGCTAGGGAAGGTACATAGTCCAAGTGCCTGCTAGGTAACCTAGAGAGTGCAAGTGCCCGCTAGTTAACCTACATAGTCCAAGTGCCTACTAGGTAACCTAGATAGTCCAAGGGCCTGCTAGTTAACCTACATAGTCCAAGTGCCCGCTAGGTAACCTACATAGTGCATTTGTCCGCAAGTTAACCTACATAGTACAAGTGCCCGCTAGGTAACGTAGATAGTCCAAGTGCCTGCTAGGGAACCTACATAGTCCAAGTGCCCGCTTTGGAACATACATAGTCGAAGTGCCTGTTAGTTAACCTAGATAATCCAAGTGCCCGCTAGTTATCCTACATAGTCCAAGTGCCAGCTAGGTAACCTACATAATCCAAGTACCCGCTAGGTAACCTATATAGTCCAAATGCACGCTAGGGAACCTACATAGTCCATGTTCCCGCTAGTTAACCTAGATAGTCTAAGTGCCCGCTAGTTAACCTAGATAGTCCAAGTGCCCGTTAGTTAACCAGGATCTACCAAGTGCCCTCTAGTCAACTTACATAATCCAAGGGCCTGCTAGTTAACCTACATAGACCAAGTGCCCGCTAGTTAACCTACATAGTCCAAGTGCCCGCTTGGTAACCTAGAGAGTCCAAGTGACCACTAGGTTACCTACATAGTCCAAGTGCCAGTTCGTTAACCTACATAGTCCAAGTGCCCGCTACATAACGTAGATAGCCCAAGTGCCTGCTAGGGAACGTACATAGTCCAAGTGCCCGATAGGTAACCTAGATAGTCCAAGTGCCCGCTAGTTAACCTACATAGTCCAAGTTCCTGCTAGGTAAACTACATAGTACAAGTGCCCACTTGGTAACCTAGACAGTCCAATTGCGCGCTAGTTAACCTAGACAGTCCAAGTACCCGCTAGGGAAATTACATAGTCCAAGTGCCCGCTAGGTAACCTAGATAGTCCAAGTGCCCGCTAGTTAACCTACATAGTCCAAGTGCCTGCTAGGTAAACTACATAGTACAAGTGCCCACTAGGTAACCTAGATAGTCCAAGTGCCCGCTGGTTATCCTAGATCGTCCAAATGCCCGCTAGTTAACCTACATAGTCCATGTGCCCGCTAGGTAACCTAGATAGTCAAAGTGCCTGTTAGGTAACCGAGATCGTCCAAGTGTCCTCTAGTTAACCTACATAGTCCAAGTGCCCGCGAGGTAACCTACATAGTGCAAGTGTCCGCTAGGTAACCTATATAGTCCAAATGCACGCTAGGGAACCTACATAGTCCAAGTGCCCGCTAGTTAACCTAGATAGTCTAAGTGCCCGCTAGTTAACCTAGATAGTCCAAGTGCCCGTTAGTTAACCAGGATCGTCCAAGTGCCCTCTAGTTTACTTACATAATCCAAGGGCCTGCTAGTTAACCTACATAGACCAAGTGCCCGCTAGTTAACCTACATAGCCCAAGTGCCCGCTAGGTAACCTAGAGAGTCCAAGTGACCACTAGGTTACCTACATAGTCCAAGTGCCCGTTCGTTAACCTACATAGTCCAAGTGCCCGCTACATAACGTAGATAGCCCAAGTGCCTGCTAGGGAACGTACATAGTCCAAGTGCCCGCTAGGTAACCTAGATAGTCCAAGTGCCCGCTAGTTAACCTACATAGTCCAAGTGCCCGCTAGGTAACCTACATAGTGCAAGTGTCCGCTAGGTAACCTAGATCGTCCAAGTGTCCTCTAGGTAACCTACATAGTCCAAGTGCCCGCTAGTAAACCTAGATAGTCCAAGGGCCCGCTAGTTAACCTAGATAGTCCAAGTGCCCGCTAGTTAACCTAGATCGTCCAAGTGTCCTCTAGGTAACCTACATAGTCCAAGTGCCTGTTAGCTAACGTACATAGTCCAAGTGCCCGCTAGTTAACCTAGATAGTCCAAATGCCCGTTACCTAACCTAGATAGTCCAAGTGCTCGCTCGGCAACCTCCATAGTCCAAGTGCCAATTCGTTAACCTAGAAGTCCAAGTGCCCGCTATGTAACCTAGAAAGTCCAAGTGCCGGCCAGATTACCTGCATAGGCCAAGTGCCCGTTCGTTAACCTAGATAGTCCAAGTGCCCGCTAGGTAACCTATATAGTCCAAGTGCTATCTAGGTAACCTAGATACCCCAAGGGCCCGCTAGTTAACCTACATAGTCCAAGGGCTCGCTTGTTAACTTTGATAGTCCAAGTGCCCGCTGGTTATCCTAGATCGTCCAAATGCCCGCTAGTTAACCTACATAGTCCAAGTGCCCGCTAGGTAACATACATAGTGCAAGTGTCCGCTAGGTAACCTACATAGTCCAAGTGCCCGCTAGTTAACATAGATAATCCAAGTGCCCGCTAGGGAAGGTACATAGTCCAAGTGCCTGCTAGGTAACCTAGAGAGTGCAAGTGCCCGGTAGTAAACCTACATAGTCCAAATGCCTGCTAGGTAACTTAGATAGTCCAAGGGCCTGCTAGTTATCCTACATAGTCCAAGTACCCGCTAGGTAACCTACATAGTGCAAGTGTCCGCTAGTTAACCTACATAGTCCAAGTGCCCGCTAGGTAACCTAGATAGTCCAAGTGCCCGCTAGGGAACCTACATAGTCCAATTGCCCGCTTTGGAACACACATAGTCGAAGTGCCTGTTAGTTAACCTAGATAATCCAAGTGCCCGCTAGTTAACCTACATAGTCCAAGTGCCTGCTAGGTAACCTACATAATCCAAGTGCCCGCTAGGTAACCTATATAGTCCAAATGCACGCTAGGGAACCTACATAGTCCAAGTGCCCGCTAGTTAACCTAGATAGTCTAAGTGCCCGCTAGGTAACCTAGATAGTCCAAGTGCCCCTTAGTTAACCAGGATCGTCCAAGTGCCCTCTAGTTTACTTACATAATCCAAGGCCTGCTAGTTAACCTACATAGACCAAGTGCTCGCTAGTTAACCTACATAGTCCAAGTGCCCGCTAGGTAACCTAGAGAGTCCAAGTGACCACTAGGTTACCTACATAGTCCAAGTGCCCGTTCGTTAACCTACATAATCCAAGTGCCCGCTACATAACGTAGATAGCCCAAGTGCCTGCTAGGGAACGTACATAATCCAAGTGCCCTCTAGGTAACCTAGATAGTCCAAGTGCCCGCTAGTTAACCTACATAGTCCAAGTGCCTGCTAGGTAAACTACATAGTACAAGTGCCCACTTGGTAACCTAGACAGTCCAATTGCGCGCTTGTTAACCTAGAGTGTCCAAGTACCCGCTAGGGAACCTACATAGTCCAAGTGCCCGCTAGGTAACCTAGATAGTCCAAGTGCCCGCTAGTTAACCTACATAGTCCAATGCCTGCTAGGTAAACTACATAGTACAAGTGCCCACTGGGTAACCTAGGTAGTCCAATTGCCCGTTAGCTAATCTAGATAGTCGAAGTGTCCGCTAGTTAACCTACATAGTCCAAGTGCCCTTTCGTTAACCTAGATAGTCCAAGTGCCCGCTAGGTAACCTAGATCGTCCAAGTGTCCTCTAGGAAACCTACATAGTCCAAGTGCCTGTTAGCTAACGTACATAGTCCAAGTGCCCGCTAGTTAACCTAGATAGTCCAAGTGCCCGTTACCTAACCTAGATAGTCCAAGTGCTCGCTAGGCAACCTACATAGTCCAAGTGCCCATTCGTTAATCTAGAAGTCCATGTGCCCGCTATGTAACCTAGAAAGTCCAAGTGCCGACCAGATTACTTGCATAGTCCATGTGCCCGTTCGTTAACCTAGATAGTCCAAGTGCCCGCTAGGTAACCTATATAGTCCAAGTGCTATCTAGGTAACCTAGATAGTCCAAGGGCCCGCTAGTTAACCTACATAGTCCAAGGGCTCGCTTGATAACTTTGATAGTCCAAGTGCCCGCTGGTTATCCTAGATCGTCCAAATGCCCGCTAGTTAACCTACATAGTCCAAGTGCCCGCTAGGTAACCTAGATAGTCAAATTGTCAGTTAGGTAACCTAGATCGTCCAAGTGTCCTCTAGTTAACCTACATAGTCCAAGTGCCCGCTAGGTAACCTACATAGTGCAAGTGTCCGCTAGGTAACCTACATAGTCCAAGTGCCCGCTAGTTAACATAGATAGTCCAAGTGCCCGCTAGGGAAGGTACATAGTCCAAGTGCCTGCTAGGTAACCTAGAGAGTGCAAGTGCCCGCTAGTTAACCTACATAGTCCAAATGCCTGCTAGGTAACCTAGATAGTCCAAGGACCTGCTAGTTTACCTACATAGTCCAAGTGCCCGCTAGGTAACCTACATAGTGCAAGTGTCCGCTAGTTAACCTACATAGTCCAAGTGCCCGCTAGGGAACCTAGATACTCCAAGTGCCCGCTAGGGAACCTACATAATCCAAGTGCTCTCTTTGGAACATACATAGTCGAAGTGCCTATTAGTTAACCTAGATAATCCAAGTGCCCGCTAGTTAACCTACATAGTCAAAGTGCCAGCTAGGTAACCTACATAATCCAAGTGCCCGCTAGGTAACCTATATAGTCCAAATGCACGCTAGGGAACCTACATAGTCCAAGTGCCCGCTAGTTAACCTAGATAGTCTAAGTGCCCGCTAGTTAACCTAGATAGTCCAAGTGCCCGTTAGTTAACCAGGATCGTCCAAGTGACCTCTAGTTAACTTACATAATCCAAGGGACTGCTAGTTAACCTACATAGACCAAGTGCCCGCTAGGTAACCTAGAGAGTCCAAGTGACCACTAGGTTACCTACATAGTCCAAGTGCCCGTTCGTTAACCTACATAGTCCAAGTGCCCGCTACATAATGTAGATAGCCCAAGTGCCTGGTAGGGAACGTACATAGTCCAAGTGCCCGCTAGGTAACCTAGATAGTCCAAGTGCCCGCTAGTTAACCTACATAGTCCAAGTGCGTGCTAGGTAAACTACATAGTACAAGTGCCCACTAGGTAACCTAGATAGTCCAATTGCCCGTTAGCTAACCTAGATAGTCGAAGTGTCCGCTAGTTAACCTACATAGTCCAAGTGCCCTTTCATTAACCTAGATAGTCCAAGTGCCCGCTAGGTAACCTAGATCGTCCAAGTGTCCTCTAGATAACCTACATAGTCCAAGTGCCCGCTAGTAAACCTAGATAGTCCAAGGGCCCGCTAGTTAACCTAGATAGTCCAAGTGCCCGCTAGTTAACCTAGATCGTCCAAGTGTCCTCTAGGTAACCTACATAGTCCAAGTGCCTGTTAGCTAACGTACATAGTCCTAGTGCCCGCTAGTTAACCTAGATAGTCCAAGTGCCCGTTACCTAACCTAGATAGTCCAAGTGCACGCTAGGCAACCTACATAGTCCAAGTGCCCATTCGTTAACCTAGAAGTCCAAGTGCCCGCTATGTAACCTAGAATGTCCAGGTGCCGGCCAGGTTACCTGCATAGTCCAAGTGCCCGTTCGTTAACCTAGATAGTCCAAGTGCCCGCTAGGTAACCTATATAGTCCAAGTGCTATCTAGGTAACCTAGATAGTCCAAGGGCCCGCTAGTTAACCTACATAGTCCAAGGGCTCGCTTGTTAACTTTGATAGTCGAAGTGCCCGCTGGTTATCCTAGATCGTCCAAATGCCCGCTAGTTAACCTACATAGTCCAAGTGCCCGCTAGGTAACCTAGATGGTCAAAGTGCCTGTTAGGTAACCGAGATCGTCCAAGTGTCCTCTAGTTAACCTACATAGTCCAAGTGCCCGCTAGGTAACCTACATAGTGCAAGTGTCCGCTAGGTAACCTACATAGTCCAAGTGCCCGCTAGTTAATATAGATAGTCCAAGTGCCCGCTAGGGAAGGTACATAGTCCAAGTGCCTGCTAGGTAACCTAGACAGTGCTAGTGCCTGCTAGTTAACCTACATAGTCCAAATGCCTGCTAGGTAACCTAGATAGTCCAAGGGCCTGATAGTTAACCTATATAGTCCAAGTGCCCGCTAGGTAACCTACATAGTGCAAGTGTCCGCTAGTTAACCTACATAGTCCAAGTGCCCGCTAGGGAACCTAGATAGTCCAAGTGCCCGCTAGGGAACCTACATAGTCCAAGTGCCCGCTTTGGAACATACATAGTCGAAGTGCCTGTTAGTTAACCTAGATAATCCAAGTGCCCGCTAGTTAACCTACATAGTCCAAGTGCCCGCTAGGTAACCTACATAATCCAAGTGCCCGCTAGGTAACCTATATAGTCCAAATGCATGCTAGGGAACCTCCATAGTCCAAGTGCCCGCTAATTAACCTAGATAGTCTAAGTGCCCGCTAGTTAACCTAGATAGTCCAAGTGCCCGTTAGTTAACCAGGATCGTCCAAGTGCCCTCTAGTTTACTTACATAATCCAAGGGCCTGCTAGTTAACCTACATAGACAAAGTGCCCGCTAGTTAACCTACATAGCCCAAGTGCCCGCTAGGTAACCTAGAGAGTCCAAGTGACCACTAGGTTACCTACATAGTCCAAGTGCCCGTTCGTTAACCTACATAGTCCAAGTGCCCGCTACATAACGTAGATAGCCCAAGTGCCTGCTAGGGAACGTACATAGTCCAAGTGCCCGCTAGGTAACCTAGATAGTCCAAGTGCCCGCTAGTTAACCTACATAGTCCAAGTGCCTGCTAGGTAAACTACATAGTACAAGTGCCCACTTGGTAACCTAGACAGTCCAATTGCGCGCTAGTTAACCTAGACTGTCCAAGTACCCGCTAGGGAACCTACATAGTCCAATTGCCCGCTAGGTAACCTAGATAGTCCAAGTGCCCGCTAGTTAACCTACATAGTCCAAGTGCCTGCTAGGTAAACTACATAGTACAAGTGCCCACTAGGTAACCTAGATAGTCCAATTGCCCGTTAGCTAACCTAGATAGTCGAAGTGTCCGCTAGTTAACCTACATAGTCCAAGTGCCCTTTCGTTAACCTAGATAGTCCAAGTGCCCGCTAGGTAACCTAGATCGTCCAAGTGTCCTCTAGGTAACCTACATAGTCCAAGTGCCCGCTAGGTAACCTAGATAGTCCAAGGGCCCGCTAGTTAACCTAGATAGTCCAAGTGCCCGCTAGTTAACCTAGATCGTCCACGTGTCCTCTAGGTAACCTACATAGTCCAAGTGCCTGTTAGCTAACGTACATAGTCCAAGTGCCCGCTAGTTAACCTAGATAGTCCAAGTGCCCGTTACCTAACCTAGATAGTCCAAGTGCTCGCTAGGCAACCTACATAGTCCAAGTGCCCATTCGTTAACCTAGAACTCCAGTGCCCGCTATGTAACCTAGAAAGTCCAAAAGCCGGCCAGATTACCTGCATAGGCCAAGTGCCCGTTCGTTAACCTAGATAGTCCAAGTGCCCGCTAGGTAACCTATATAGTCCAAGTGCTATCTAGGTAACCTAGATAGTCCAAGGGCCCGCTAGTTAACCTACATAGTCCAAGGGCTCGCTTGTTAACTTTGATAGTCCAAGTGCCCGCTGGTTATCCTAGATCGTCCAAATGCCCTCTAGTTAACCTACATAGTCCAAGTGCCCGCTAGGTAACCTAGATAGTCAAAGTGCCCGTTAGGTAACCTAGATCGTCCAAGTGTCCTCTAGTTAACCTTGATAGTCCAAGTGCCCGCTAGTTAACATAGATAGTCCAAGTGCCCGCTAGGGAAGGTACATAGTCCAAGTGCCTGCTAGGTAACCTAGAGAGTGCAAGTGCCCGCTAGTTAACCTACATAGTCCAAGTGCCTACTAGGTAACCTAGATAGTCCAAGGGCCTGCTAGTTAACCTACATAGTCCAAGTGCCCGCTAGGTAACCTACATAGTGCATTTGTCCGCTAGTTAACCTACATAGTCCAAGTGCCTGCTAGGTAACGTAGATAGTCCAAGTGCCCGCTAGGGAACCTACATAGTCCAAGTGCCCGCTTTGGAACATACATAGTCGAAGTGCCTGTTAGTTAACCTAGATAATCCAAGTGCCCGCTAGTTAACCTACATAGTCCAAGTGCCCTTTCATTAACCTAGATAGTCCAAGTGCCCGCTAGGTAACCTAGATCGTCCAAGTGTCCTCTAGGTAACCTACATAGTCCAAGTGCCCGCTAGTAAACCTAGATAGTCCAAGGGCCCGCTAGTTAACCTAGATAGTCCAAGTGCCCGCTAGTTAACCTAGATCGTCCAAGTGTCCTCTAGGTAACCTACATAGTCCAAGTGCCTGTTAGCTAACGTACATAGTCCAAGTGCCCTCTTGTTAACCTAGATAGTCCAAGTGCCCGTTACCTAACCTAGATAGTCCAAGTGCTCGCTAGGCAAGCTACATAGTCCAAGTGCCAATTCGTTAACCTAGAAGTCCAAGTGCCCGCTATGTAACCTAGAAAGTCCAAGTGCCGGCCAAGTTACCTGCATAGTCCAAGTGCCCGTTCGTTAACCTAGATAGTCCAAGTGCCCGCTAGGTAACCTATATAGTCCAAGTGCTATCTAGGTAACCTAGATAGTCCAAGGGCCCGCTAGTTAACCTACATAGTCCAAGGGCTCGCTTGTTAACTTTGATAGTCGAAGTGCCCGCTGGTTATCCTAGATCGTCCAAATGCCCGCTAGTTAACCTACATAGTCCAAGTGCCCGCTAGGTAACCTAGATAGTCAAAGTGCCCGTTAGGTAACCTAGATCGTCCAAGTGTCCTCTAGTTAACCTTGATAGTCCAGTGCCCGCTAGGTAACCTACATAGTCCAAGTGCCCGCTAGTTAACATAGATAGTCCAAGTGCCCGCTAGGGAAGGTACATAGTCCAAGTGCCTGCTAGGTAACCTAGAGAGTGCAAGTGCCCGCTAGTTAACCTACATAGTCCAAGTGCCTACTAGGTAACCTAGATAGTCCAAGGGCCTGCTAGTTAACCTACATAGTCCAAGTGCCCGCTAGGTAACCTACATAGTGCATTTGTCCGCAAGTTAACCTACATAGTCCAAGTGCCCGCTAGGTAACGTAGATAGTCCAAGTGCCCGCTAGGGAACCTACATAGTCCAAGTGCCCGCTTTGGAACATACATAGTCGAAGTGCCTGTTAGTTAACCTAGATAATCCAAGTGCCCGCTAGTTTTCCTACATAGTCCAAGTGCCAGCTAGGTAACCTACATAATCCAAGTACCCGCTAGGTAACCTATATAGTCCAAATGCACGCTAGGGAACCTACATAGTCCAAGTTCCCGCTAGTTAACCTAGATAGTCTAAGTGCCCGCTAGTTAACCTAGATAGTCCAAGTGCCCGTTAGTCAACCAGGATCTACCAAGTGCCCTCTAGTCAACTTACATAATCCAAGGGCCTGCTAGTTAACCTACATAGACCAAGTGCCCGCTAGTTAACCTACATAGTCCAAGTGCCCGCTTGGTAACCTAGAGAGTCCAAGTGACCACTAGGTTACCTACATTGTCCAAGTGCCCGTTCGTTAACCTACATAGTCCAAGTGCCCGCTACATAACGTAGATAGCCCAAGTGCCTGCTAGGGAACGTACATAGTCCAAGTGCCCGATAGGTAACCTAGATAGTCCAAGTGCCCGCTAGTTAACCTACATAGTCCAAGTTCCTGCTAGGTAAACTACATAGTACAAGTGCCCACTTGGTAACCTAGACAGTCCAATTGCGCGCTAGTTAACCTAGACAGTCCAAGTACCCGCTAGGGAAATTACATAGTCCAAGTGCCCGCTAGGTAACCTAGATAGTCCAAGTGCCCGCTAGTTAACCTACATAGTCCAAGTGCCTGCTAGGTAAACTACATAGTACAAGTGCCCACTAGGTAACCTAGATAGTCCAAGTGCCCGCTGGTTATCCTAGATCGTCCAAATGCCCGCTAGTTAACCTACATAGTCCATGTGCCCGCTAGGTAACCTAGATAGTCAAAGTGCCTGTTAGGTAACCGAGATCGTCCAAGTGTCCTCTAGTTAACCTACATAGTCCAAGTGCCCGCGAGGTAACCTACATAGTGCAAGTGTCCGCTAGGTAACCTATATAGTCCAAATGCACGCTAGGGAACCTACATAGTCCAAGTGCCCGCTAGTTAACCTAGATAGTCTAAGTGCCCGCTAGTTAACCTAGATAGTCCAAGTGCCCGCTAGGTAACCTAGATAGTCCAAGTGCCCCTTAGTTAACCAGGATCGTCCAAGTGCCCTCTAGTTTACTTACATAATCCAAGGCCTGCTAGTTAACCTACATAGACCAAGTGCTCGCTAGTTAACCTACATAGTCCAAGTGCCCGCTAGGTAACCTAGAGAGTCCAAGTGACCACTAGGTTACCTACATAGTCCAAGTGCCCGTTCGTTAACCTACATAGTCCAAGTGCCCGCTACATAACGTAGATAGCCCAAGTGCCTGCTAGGGAACGTACATAATCCAAGTGCCCGCTAGGTAACCTAGATAGTCCAAGTGCCCGCTAGTTAACCTACATAGTCCAAGTGCCTGCTAGGTAAACTACATAGTACAAGTGCCCACTTGGTAACCTAGACAGTCCAATTGCGCGCTTGTTAACCTAGAGTGTCCAAGTACCCGCTAGGGAACCTACATAGTCCAAGTGCCCGCTAGGTAACCTAGATAGTCCAAGTGCCCGCTAGTTAACCTACATAGTCCAAGTGCCTGCTAGGTAAACTACATAGTACAAGTGCCCACTGGGTAACCTAGGTAGTCCAATTGCCCGTTAGCTAATCTAGATAGTCGAAGTGTCCGCTAGTTAACCTACATAGTCCAAGTGCCCTTTCGTTAACCTAGATAGTCCAAGTGCCCGCTAGGTAACCTAGATCGTCCAAGTGTCCTCTAGGAAACCTACATAATCCAAGTGCCTGTTAGCTAACGTACATAGTCCAAGTGCCCGCTAGTTAACCTAGATAGTCCAAGTGCCCGTTACCTAACCTAGATAGTCCAAGTGCTCGCTAGGCAACCTACATAGTCCAAGTGCCCATTCGTTAATCTAGAAGTCCATGTGCCCGCTATGTAACCTAGAAAGTCCAAGTGCCGACCAGATTACTTGCATAGTCCATGTGCCCGTTCGTTAACCTAGATAGTCCAAGTGCCCGCTAGGTAACCTATATAGTCCAAGTGCTATCTAGGTAACCTAGATAGTCCAAGGGCCCGCTAGTTAACCTACATAGTCCAAGGGCTCGCTTGATAACTTTGATAGTCCAAGTGCCCGCTGGTTATCCTAGATCGTCCAAATGCCCGCTAGTTAAGCTACATAGTCCAAGTGCCCGCTAGGTAACCTAGATAGTCAAATTGTCAGTTAGGTAACCTAGATCGTCCAAGTGTCCTCTAGTTAACCTACATAGTCCAAGTGCCCGCTAGGTAACCTAGATTGTCAAAGTGCCCGTTAGGTAACCTAGATCTTCCAAGTGTCCTCTAGTTAACCTACATAGTCCAAGTGCCTGCTAGGTAACCTACATAGTGCAAGTGTCCGCTAGGTAACCTACATAGTCCAAGTGCCCGCGAGTTAACATAGATAGTCCAAGTGCCCGCTAGGGAAGGTACATAGTCCAAGTGCCTGCTAGGTAACCTAGAGAGTGCAAGTGCCCGCTAGTTAACCTACATAGTCCAAATGCCTGCTAGGTAACCTAGATAGTCCAAGGACCTGCTAGTTTACCTACATAGTCCAAGTGCCCGCTAGGTAACCTACATAGTGCAAGTGTCCGCTAGTTAACCTACATAGTCCAAGTGCCCGCTAGGGAACCTAGATACTCCAAGTGCCCGCTAGGGAACCTACATAATCCAAGTGCTCTCTTTGGAACATACATAGTCGAAGTGCCTGTTAGTTAACCTAGATAATCCAAGTGCCCGCTAGTTAACCTACATAGTCAAAGTGCCAGCTAGGTAACCTACATAATCCAAGTGCCCGCTAGGTAACCTATATAGTCCAAATGCACGCTAGGGAACCTACATAGTCCAAGTGCCCGCTAGTTAACCTAGATAGTCTAAGTGCCCGCTAGTTAACCTAGATAGTCCAAGTGCCCGTTAGTTAACCAGGATCGTCCAAGTGACCTCTAGTTAACTTACATAATCCAAGGGACTGCTAGTTAACCTACATAGACCAAGTGCCCGCTAGGTAACCTAGAGAGTCCAAGTGACCACTAGGTTACCTACATAGTCCAAGTGCCCGTTCGTTAACCTACATAGTCCAAGTGCCCGCTACATAATGTAGATAGCCCAAGTGCCTGGTAGGGAACGTACATAGTCCAAGTGCCCGCTAGGTAACCTAGATAGTCCAAGTGCCCGCTAGTTAACCTACATAGTCCAAGTGCCTGCTAGGTAAACTACATAGTACAAGTGCCCACTAGGTAACCTAGATAGTCCAATTGCCCGTTAGCTAACCTAGATAGTCGAAGTGTCCGCTAGTTAACCTACATAGTCCAAGTGCCCTTTCATTAACCTAGATAGTCCAAGTGCCCGCTAGGTAACCTAGATCGTCCAAGTGTCCTCTAGATAACCTACATAGTCCAAGTGCCCGCTAGTAAACCTAGATAGTCCAAGGGCCCGCTAGTTAACCTAGATAGTCCAAGTGCCCGCTAGTTAACCTAGATCGTCCAAGTGTCCTCTAGGTAACCTACATAGTCCAAGTGCCTGTTAGCTAACGTACATAGTCCTAGTGCCCGCTAGTTAACCTAGATAGTCCAAGTGCCCGTTACCTAACCTAGATAGTCCAAGTGCACGCTAGGCAACCTACATAGTCCAAGTGCCCATTCGTTAACCTAGAAGTCCAAGTGCCCGCTATGTAACCTAGAATGTCCAGGTGCCGGCCAGGTTACCTGCATAGTCCAAGTGCCCGTTCGTTAACCTAGATAGTCCAAGTGCCCGCTAGGTAACTTATATAGTCCAAGTGCTATCTAGGTAACCTAGATAGTCCAAGGGCCCGCTAGTTAACCTACATAGTCCAAGGGCTCGCTTGTTAACTTTGATAGTCGAAGTGCCCGCTGGTTATCCTAGATCGTCCAAATGCCCGCTAGTTAACCTACATAGTCCAAGTGCCCGCTAGGTAACCTAGATGGTCAAAGTGCCTGTTAGGTAACCGAGATCGTCCAAGTGTCCTCTAGTTAACCTACATAGTCCAAGTGCCCGCTAGGTAACCTACATAGTGCAAGTATCCGCTAGGTAACCTACATAGTCCAAGTGCCCGCTAGTTAATATAGATAGTCCAAGTGCCCGCTAGGGAAGGTACATAGTCCAAGTGCCTGCTAGGTAACCTAGACAGTGCAAGTGCCTGCTAGTTAACCTACATAGTCCAAATGCCTGCTAGGTAACCTAGATAGTCCAAGGGCCTGATAGTTAACCTATATAGTCCAAGTGCCCGCTAGGTAACCTACATAGTGCAAGTGTCCGCTAGTTAACCTACATAGTCCAAGTGCCCGCTAGGTAACCTAGATAGTCCAAGTGCCCGCTAGGGAACCTACATAGTCCAAGTGCCCGCTTTGGAACATACATAGTCGAAGTGCCTGTTAGTTAACCTAGATAATCCAAGTGCCCGTTACCTAACCTAGATAGTCCAAGTGCTCGCTAGGCAACCTACATAGTCCAAGTGCCCATTCGTTAACCTAGAACTCCAGTGCCCGCTATGTAACCTAGAAAGTCCAAAAGCCGGCCAGATTACCTGCATAGGCCAAGTGCCCGTTCGTTAACCTAGATAGTCCAAGTGCCCGCTAGGTAACCTATATAGTCCAAGTGCTATCTAGGTAACCTAGATAGTCCAAGGGCCCGCTAGTTAACCTACATAGTCCAAGGGCTCGCTTGTTAACTTTGATAGTCCAAGTGCCCGCTGGTTATCCTAGATCGTCCAAAACCCGCTAGTTAACCTACATAGTCCAAGTGCCCGCTAGGTAACCTAGATAGTCAAAGTGCCCGTTAGGTAACCTAGATCGTCCAAGTGTCCTCTAGTTAACCTTGATAGTCCAAGTGCCCGCTAGTTAACATAGATAGTCCAAGTGCCCGCTAGGGAAGGTACATAGTCCAAGTGCCTGCTAGGTAACCTAGAGAGTGCAAGTGCCCGCTAGTTAACCTACATAGTCCAAGTGCCTACTAGGTAACCTAGATAGTCCAAGGGCCTGCTAGTTAACCTACATAGTCCAAGTGCCCGCTAGGTAACCTACATAGTGCATTTGTCCGCTAGTTAACCTACATAGTCCAAGTGCCTGCTAGGTAACGTAGATAGTCCAAGTGCCCGCTAGGGAACCTACATAGTCCAAGTGCCCGCTTTGGAACATACATAGTCGAAGTGCCTGTTAGTTAACCTAGATAATCCAAGTGCCCGCTAGTTAACCTACATAGTCCAAGTGCCCTTTCATTAACCTAGATAGTCCAAGTGCCCGCTAGGTAACCTAGATCGTCCAAGTGTCCTCTAGGTAACCTACATAGTCCAAGTGCCCGCTAGTAAACCTAGATAGTCCAAGGGCCCGCTAGTTAACCTAGATAGTCCAAGTGCCCGCTAGTTAACCTAGATCGTCCAAGTGTCCTCTAGGTAACCTACATAGTCCAAGTGCCTGTTAGCTAACGTACATAGTCCAAGTGCCCTCTTGTTAACCTAGATAGTCCAAGTGCCCGTTACCTAACCTAGATAGTCCAAGTGCTCGCTAGGCAAGCTACATAGTCCAAGTGCCAATTCGTTAACCTAGAAGTCCAAGTGCCCGCTATGTAACCTAGAAAGTCCAAGTGCCGGCCAAGTTACCTGCATAGTCCAAGTGCCCGTTCGTTAACCTAGATAGTCCAAGTGCCCGCTAGGTAACCTATATAGTCCAAGTGCTATCTAGGTAACCTAGATAGTCCAAGGGCCCGCTAGTTAACCTACATAGTCCAAGGGCTCGCTTGTTAACTTTGATAGTCGAAGTGCCCGCTGGTTATCCTAGATCGTCCAAATGCCCGCTAGTTAACCTACATAGTCCAAGTGCCCGCTAGGTAACCTAGATAGTCAAAGTGCCCGTTAGGTAACCTAGATCGTCCAAGTGTCCTCTAGTTAACCTTGATAGTCCAGTGCCCGCTAGGTAACCTACATAGTCCAAGTGCCCGCTAGTTAACATAGATAGTCCAAGTGCCCGCTAGGGAAGGTACATAGTCCAAGTGCCTGCTAGGTAACCTAGAGAGTGCAAGTGCCCGCTAGTTAACCTACATAGTCCAAGTGCCTACTAGGTAACCTAGATAGTCCAAGGGCCTGCTAGTTAACCTACATAGTCCAAGTGCCCGCTAGGTAACCTACATAGTGCATTTGTCCGCAAGTTAACCTACATAGTCCAAGTGCCCGCTAGGTAACGTAGATAGTCCAAGTGCCCGCTAGGGAACCTACATAGTCCAAGTGCCCGCTTTGGAACATACATAGTCGAAGTGCCTGTTAGTTAACCTAGATAATCCAAGTGCCCGCTAGTTATCCTACATAGTCCAAGTGCCAGCTAGGTAACCTACATAATCCAAGTACCCGCTAGGTAACCTATATAGTCCAAATGCACGCTAGGGAACCTACATAGTCCAAGTTCCCGCTAGTTAACCTAGATAGTCTAAGTGCCCGCTAGTTAACCTAGATAGTCCAAGTGCCCGTTAGTCAACCAGGATCTACCAAGTGCCCTCTAGTCAACTTACATAATCCAAGGGCCTGCTAGTTAACCTACATAGACCAAGTGCCCGCTAGTTAACCTACATAGTCCAAGTGCCCGCTTGGTAACCTAGAGAGTCCAAGTGACCACTAGGTTACGTACATAGTCCAAGTGCCCGTTCGTTAACCTACATAGTCCAAGTGCCCGCTACATAACGTAGATAGCCCAAGTGCCTGCTAGGGAACGTACATAGTCCAAGTGCCCGATAGGTAACCTAGATAGTCCAAGTGCCCGCTAGTTAACCTACATAGTCCAAGTTCCTGCTAGGTAAACTACATAGTACAAGTGCCCACTTGGTAACCTAGACAGTCCAATTGCGCGCTAGTTAACCTAGACAGTCCAAGTACCCGCTAGGGAAATTACATAGTCCAAGTGCCCGCTAGGTAACCTAGATAGTCCAAGTGCCCGCTAGTTAACCTACATAGTCCAAGTGCCTGCTAGGTAAACTACATAGTACAAGTGCCCACTGGGTAACCTAGGTAGTCCAATTGCCCGTTAGCTAATCTAGATAGTCGAAGTGTCCGCTAGTTAACCTACATAGTCCAAGTGCCCTTTCGTTAACCTAGATAGTCCAAGTGCCCGCTAGGTAACCTAGATCGTCCAAGTGTCCTCTAGGAAACCTACATAGTCCAAGTGCCTGTTAGCTAACGTACATAGTCCAAGTGCCCGCTAGTTAACCTAGATAGTCCAAGTGCCCGTTACCTAACCTAGATAGTCCAAGTGCTCGCTAGGCAACCTACATAGTCCAAGTGCCCATTCGTTAATCTAGAAGTCCATGTGCCCGCTATGTAACCTAGAAAGTCCAAGTGCCGACCAGATTACTTGCATAGTCCATGTGCCCGTTCGTTAACCTAGATAGTCCAAGTGCCCGCTAGGTAACCTATATAGTCCAAGTGCTATCTAGGTAACCTAGATAGTCCAAGGGCCCGCTAGTTAACCTACATAGTCCAAGGGCTCGCTTGATAACTTTGATAGTCCAAGTGCCCGCTGGTTATCCTAGATCGTCCAAATGCCCGCTAGTTAAGCTACATAGTCCAAGTGCCCGCTAGGTAACCTAGATAGTCAAATTGTCAGTTAGGTAACCTAGATCGTCCAAGTGTCCTCTAGTTAACCTACATAGTCCAAGTGCCCGCTAGGTAACCTAGATTGTCAAAGTGCCCGTTAGGTAACCTAGATCTTCCAAGTGTCCTCTAGTTAACCTACATAGTCCAAGTGCCTGCTAGGTAACCTACATAGTGCAAGTGTCCGCTAGGTAACCTACATAGTCCAAGTGCCCGCTAGTTAACATAGATAGTCCAAGTGCCCGCTAGGGAAGGTACATAGTCCAAGTGCCTGCTAGGTAACCTAGAGAGTGCAAGTGCCCGCTAGTTAACCTACATAGTCCAAATGCCTGCTAGGTAACCTAGATAGTCCAAGGACCTGCTAGTTTACCTACATAGTCCAAGTGCCCGCTAGGTAACCTACATAGTGCAAGTGTCCGCTAGTTAACCTACATAGTCCAAGTGCCCGCTAGGGAACCTAGATACTCCAAGTGCCCGCTAGGGAACCTACATAATCCAAGTGCTCTCTTTGGAACATACATAGTCGAAGTGCCTGTTAGTTAACCTAGATAATCCAAGTGCCCGCTAGTTAACCTACATAGTCAAAGTGCCAGCTAGGTAACCTACATAATCCAAGTGCCCGCTAGGTAACCTATATAGTCCAAATGCACGCTAGGGAACCTACATAGTCCAAGTGCCCGCTAGTTAACCTAGATAGTCTAAGTGCCCGCTAGTTAACCTAGATAGTCCAAGTGCCCGTTAGTTAACCAGGATCGTCCAAGTGACCTCTAGTTAACTTACATAATCCAAGGGACTGCTAGTTAACCTACATAGACCAAGTGCCCGCTAGGTAACCTAGAGAGTCCAAGTGACCACTAGGTTACCTACATAGTCCAAGTGCCCGTTCGTTAACCTACATAGTCCAAGTGCCCGCTACATAATGTAGATAGCCCAAGTGCCTGGTAGGGAACGTACATAGTCCAAGTGCCCGCTAGGTAACCTAGATAGTCCAAGTGCCCGCTAGTTAACCTACATAGTCCAAGTGCCTGCTAGGTAAACTACATAGTACAAGTGCCCACTAGGTAACCTAGATAGTCCAATTGCCCGTTAGCTAACCTAGATAGTCGAAGTGTCCGCTAGTTAACCTACATAGTCCAAGTGCCCTTTCATTAACCTAGATAGTCCAAGTGCCCGCTAGGTAACCTAGATCGTCCAAGTGTCCTCTAGATAACCTACATAGTCCAAGTGCCCGCTAGTAAACCTAGATAGTCCAAGGGCCCGCTAGTTAACCTAGATAGTCCAAGTGCCCGCTAGTTAACCTAGATCGTCCAAGTGTCCTCTAGGTAACCTACATAGTCCAAGTGCCTGTTAGCTAACGTACATAGTCCTAGTGCCCGCTAGTTAACCTAGATAGTCCAAGTGCCCGTTACCTAACCTAGATAGTCCAAGTGCACGCTAGGCAACCTACATAGTCCAAGTGCCCATTCGTTAACCTAGAAGTCCAAGTGCCCGCTATGTAACCTAGAATGTCCAGGTGCCGGCCAGGTTACCTGCATAGTCCAAGTGCCCGTTCGTTAACCTAGATAGTCCAAGTGCCCGCTAGGTAACCTATATAGTCCAAGTGCTATCTAGGTAACCTAGATAGTCCAAGGGCCCGCTAGTTAACCTACATAGTCCAAGGGCTCGCTTGTTAACTTTGATAGTCGAAGTGCCCGCTGGTTATCCTAGATCGTCCAAATGCCCGCTAGTTAACCTACATAGTCCAAGTGCCCGCTAGGTAACCTAGATGGTCAAAGTGCCTGTTAGGTAACCGAGATCGTCCAAGTGTCCTCTAGTTAACCTACATAGTCCAAGTGCCCGCTAGGTAACCTACATAGTGCAAGTATCCGCTAGGTAACCTACATAGTCCAAGTGCCCGCTAGTTAATATAGATAGTCCAAGTGCCCGCTAGGGAAGGTACATAGTCCAAGTGCCTGCTAGGTAACCTAGACAGTGCAAGTGCCTGCTAGTTAACCTACATAGTCCAAATGCCTGCTAGGTAACCTAGATAGTCCAAGGGCCTGATAGTTAACCTATATAGTCCAAGTGCCCGCTAGGTAACCTACATAGTGCAAGTGTCCGCTAGTTAACCTACATAGTCCAAGTGCCCGCTAGGTAACCTAGATAGTCCAAGTGCCCGCTAGGGAACCTACATAGTCCAAGTGCCCGCTTTGGAACATACATAGTCGAAGTGCCTGTTAGTTAACCTAGATAATCCAAGTGCCCGCTAGTTAACCTACATAGTCCAAGTGCCCGCTAGGTAACCTACATAATCCAAGTGCCCGCTAGGTAACCTATATAGTCCAAATGCATGCTAGGGAACCTCCATAGTCCAAGTGCCCGCTAATTAACCTAGATAGTCTAAGTGCCCGCTAGTTAACCTAGATAGTCCAAGTGCCCGTTAGTTAACCAGGATCGTCCAAGTGCCCTCTAGTTTACTTACATAATCCAAGGGCCTGCTAGTTAACCTACATAGACCAAGTGCCCGCTAGTTAACCTACATAGCCCAAGTGCCCGCTAGGTAACCTAGAGAGTCCAAGTGACCACTAGGTTACCTACATAGTCCAAGTGCCCGTTCGTTAACCTACATAGTCCAAGTGCCCGCTACATAACGTAGATAGCCCAAGTGCCTGCTAGGGAACGTACATAGTCCAAGTGCCCGCTAGGTAACCTAGATAGTCCAAGTGCCCGCTAGTTAACCTACATAGTCCAAGTGCCTGCTAGGTAAACTACATAGTACAAGTGCCCACTTGGTAACCTAGACAGTCCAATTGCGCGCTAGTTAACCTAGACTGTCCAAGTACCCGCTAGGGAACCTACATAGTCCAATTGCCCGCTAGGTAACCTAGATAGTCCAAGTGCCCGCTAGTTAACCTACATAGTCCAAGTGCCTGCTAGGTAAACTACATAGTACAAGTGCCCACTAGGTAACCTAGATAGTCCAATTGCCCGTTAGCTAACCTAGATAGTCGAAGTGTCCGCTAGTTAACCTACATAGTCCAAGTGCCCTTTCGTTAACCTAGATAGTCCAAGTGCCCGCTAGGTAACCTAGATCGTCCAAGTGTCCTCTAGGTAACCTACATAGTCCAAGTGCCCGCTAGGTAACCTAGATAGTCCAAGGGCCCGCTAGTTAACCTAGATAGTCCAAGTGCCCGCTAGTTAACCTAGATCGTCCACGTGTCCTCTAGGTAACCTACATAGTCCAAGTGCCTGTTAGCTAACGTACATAGTCCAAGTGCCCGCTAGTTAACCTAGATAGTCCAAGTGCCCGTTACCTAACCTAGATAGTCCAAGTGCTCGCTAGGCAACCTACATAGTCCAAGTGCCCATTCGTTAACCTAGAACTCCAGTGCCCGCTATGTAACCTAGAAAGTCCAAAAGCCGGCCAGATTACCTGCATAGGCCAAGTGCCCGTTCGTTAACCTAGATAGTCCAAGTGCCCGCTAGGTAACCTATATAGTCCAAGTGCTATCTAGGTAACCTAGATAGTCCAAGGGCCCGCTAGTTAACCTACATAGTCCAAGGGCTCGCTTGTTAACTTTGATAGTCCAAGTGCCCGCTGGTTATCCTAGATCGTCCAAATGCCCGCTAGTTAACCTACATAGTCCAAGTGCCCGCTAGGTAACCTAGATAGTCAAAGTGCCCGTTAGGTAACCTAGATCGTCCAAGTGTCCTCTAGTTAACCTTGATAGTCCAAGTGCCCGCTAGTTAACATAGATAGTCCAAGTGCCCGCTAGGGAAGGTACATAGTCCAAGTGCCTGCTAGGTAACCTAGAGAGTGCAAGTGCCCGCTAGTTAACCTACATAGTCCAAGTGCCTACTAGGTAACCTAGATAGTCCAAGGGCCTGCTAGTTAACCTACATAGTCCAAGTGCCCGCTAGGTAACCTACATAGTGCATTTGTCCGCTAGTTAACCTACATAGTCCAAGTGCCTGCTAGGTAACGTAGATAGTCCAAGTGCCCGCTAGGGAACCTACATAGTCCAAGTGCCCGCTTTGGAACATACATAGTCGAAGTGCCTGTTAGTTAACCTAGATAATCCAAGTGCCCGCTAGTTAACCTACATAGTCCAAGTGCCCTTTCATTAACCTAGATAGTCCAAGTGCCCGCTAGGTAACCTAGATCGTCCAAGTGTCCTCTAGGTAACCTACATAGTCCAAGTGCCCGCTAGTAAACCTAGATAGTCCAAGGGCCCGCTAGTTAACCTAGATAGTCCAAGTGCCCGCTAGTTAACCTAGATCGTCCAAGTGTCCTCTAGGTAACCTACATAGTCCAAGTGCCTGTTAGCTAACGTACATAGTCCAAGTGCCCTCTTGTTAACCTAGATAGTCCAAGTGCCCGTTACCTAACCTAGATAGTCCAAGTGCTCGCTAGGCAAGCTACATAGTCCAAGTGCCAATTCGTTAACCTAGAAGTCCAAGTGCCCGCTATGTAACCTAGAAAGTCCAAGTGCCGGCCAAGTTACCTGCATAGTCCAAGTGCCCGTTCGTTAACCTAGATAGTCCAAGTGCCCGCTAGGTAACCTATATAGTCCAAGTGCTATCTAGGTAACCTAGATAGTCCAAGGGCCCGCTAGTTAACCTACATAGTCCAAGGGCTCGCTTGTTAACTTTGATAGTCGAAGTGCCCGCTGGTTATCCTAGATCGTCCAAATGCCCGCTAGTTAACCTACATAGTCCAAGTGCCCGCTAGGTAACCTAGATAGTCAAAGTGCCCGTTAGGTAACCTAGATCGTCCAAGTGTCCTCTAGTTAACCTTGATAGTCCAGTGCCCGCTAGGTAACCTACATAGTCCAAGTGCCCGCTAGTTAACATAGATAGTCCAAGTGCCCGCTAGGGAAGGTACATAGTCCAAGTGCCTGCTAGGTAACCTAGAGAGTGCAAGTGCCCGCTAGTTAACCTACATAGTCCAAGTGCCTACTAGGTAACCTAGATAGTCCAAGGGCCTGCTAGTTAACCTACATAGTCCAAGTGCCCGCTAGGTAACCTACATAGTGCATTTGTCCGCAAGTTAACCTACATAGTCCAAGTGCCCGCTAGGTAACGTAGATAGTCCAAGTGCCCGCTAGGGAACCTACATAGTCCAAGTGCCCGCTTTGGAACATACATAGTCGAAGTGCCTGTTAGTTAACCTAGATAATCCAAGTGCCCGCTAGTTATCCTACATAGTCCAAGTGCCAGCTAGGTAACCTACATAATCCAAGTACCCGCTAGGTAACCTATATAGTCCAAATGCACGCTAGGGAACCTACATAGTCCAAGTTCCCGCTAGTTAACCTAGATAGTCTAAGTGCCCGCTAGTTAACCTAGATAGTCCAAGTGCCCGTTAGTCAACCAGGATCTACCAAGTGCCCTCTAGTCAACTTACATAATCCAAGGGCCTGCTAGTTAACCTACATAGACCAAGTGCCCGCTAGTTAACCTACATAGTCCAAGTGCCCGCTTGGTAACCTAGAGAGTCCAAGTGACCACTAGGTTACCTACATAGTCCAAGTGCCCGTTCGTTAACCTACATAGTCCAAGTGCCCGCTACATAACGTAGATAGCCCAAGTGCCTGCTAGGGAACGTACATAGTCCAAGTGCCCGATAGGTAACCTAGATAGTCCAAGTGCCCGCTAGTTAACCTACATAGTCCAAGTGCCTGCTAGGTAAACTACATAGTACAAGTGCCCACTAGGTAACCTAGATAGTCCAAGTGCCCGCTGGTTATCCTAGATCGTCCAAATGCCCGCTAGTTAACCTACATAGTCCATGTGCCCGCTAGGTAACCTAGATAGTCAAAGTGCCTGTTAGGTAACCGAGATCGTCCAAGTGTCCTCTAGTTAACCTACATAGTCCAAGTGCCCGCGAGGTAACCTACATAGTGCAAGTGTCCGCTAGGTAACCTATATAGTCCAAATGCACGCTAGGGAACCTACATAGTCCAAGTGCCCGCTAGTTAACCTAGATAGTCTAAGTGCCCGCTAGTTAACCTAGATAGTCCAAGTGCCCGTTAGTTAACCAGGATCGTCCAAGTGCCCTCTAGTTTACTTACATAATCCAAGGGCCTGCTAGTTAACCTACATAGACCAAGTGCCCGCTAGTTAACCTACATAGCCCAAGTGCCCGCTAGGTAACCTAGAGAGTCCAAGTGACCACTAGGTTACCTACATAGTCCAAGTGCCCGTTCGTTAACCTACATAGTCCAAGTGCCCGCTACATAACGTAGATAGCCCAAGTGCCTGCTAGGGAACGTACATAGTCCAAGTGCCCGCTAGGTAACCTAGATAGTCCAAGTGCCCGCTAGTTAACCTACATAGTCCAAGTGCCCGCTAGGTAACCTACATAGTGCAAGTGTCCGCTAGGTAACCTAGATCGTCCAAGTGTCCTCTAGGTAACCTACATAGTCCAAGTGCCCGCTAGTAAACGTAGATAGTCCAAGGGCCCGCTAGTTAACCTAGATAGTCCAAGTGCCCGCTAGTTAACCTAGATCGTCCAAGTGTCCTCTAGGTAACCTACATAGTCCAAGTGCCTGTTAGCTAACGTACATAGTCCAAGTGCCCGCTAGTTAACCTAGATAGTCCAAATGCCCGTTACCTAACCTAGATAGTCCAAGTGCTCGCTCGGCAACCTCCATAGTCCAAGTGCCAATTCGTTAACCTAGAAGTCCAAGTGCCCGCTATGTAACCTAGAAAGTCCAAGTGCCGGCCAGATTACCTGCATAGGCCAAGTGCCCGTTCGTTAACCTAGATAGTCCAAGTGCCCGCTAGGTAACCTATATAGTCCAAGTTCTATCTAGGTAACCTAGATACCCCAAGGGCCCGCTAGTTAACCTACATAGTCCAAGGGCTCGCTTGTTAACTTTGATAGTCGAAGTGCCCGCTGGTTATCCTAGATCGTCCAAATGCCCGCTAGTTAACCTACATAGTCCAAGTGCCCGCTAGGTAACCTAGATGGTCAAAGTGCCTGTTAGGTAACCGAGATCGTCCAAGTGTCCTCTAGTTAACCTACATAGTCCAAGTGCCCGCTAGGTAACCTACATAGTGCAAGTGTCCGCTAGGTAACCTACATAGTCCAAGTGCCCGCTAGTTAATATAGATAGTCCAAGTGCCCGCTAGGGAAGGTACATAGTCCAAGTGCCTGCTAGGTAACCTAGACAGTGCAAGTGCCTGCTAGTTAACCTACATAGTCCAAATGCCTGCTAGGTAACCTAGATAGTCCAAGGGCCTGATAGTTAACCTATATAGTCCAAGTGCCCGCTAGGTAACCTACATAGTGCAAGTGTCCGCTAGTTAACCTACATAGTCCAAGTGCCCGCTAGGTAACCTAGATAGTCCAAGTGCCCGCTAGGGAACCTACATAGTCCAAGTGCCCGCTTTGGAACATACATAGTCGAAGTGCCTGTTAGTTAACCTAGATAATCCAAGTGCCCGCTAGTTAACCTACATAGTCCAAGTGCCCGCTAGGTAACCTACATAATCCAAGTGCCCGCTAGGTAACCTATATAGTCCAAATGCATGCTAGGGAACCTCCATAGTCCAAGTGCCCGCTAATTAACCTAGATAGTCTAAGTGCCCGCTAGTTAACCTAGATAGTCCAAGTGCCCGTTAGTTAACCAGGATCGTCCAAGTGCCCTCTAGTTTACTTACATAATCCAAGGGCCTGCTAGTTAACCTACATAGACCAAGTGCCCGCTAGTTAACCTACATAGCCCAAGTGCCCGCTAGGTAACCTAGAGAGTCCAAGTGACCACTAGGTTACCTACATAGTCCAAGTGCCCGTTCGTTAACCTACATAGTCCAAGTGCCCGCTACATAACGTAGATAGCCCAAGTGCCTGCTAGGGAACGTACATAGTCCAAGTGCCCGCTAGGTAACCTAGATAGTCCAAGTGCCCGCTAGTTAACCTACATAGTCCAAGTGCCTGCTAGGTAAACTACATAGTACAAGTGCCCACTTGGTAACCTAGACAGTCCAATTGCGCGCTAGTTAACCTAGACTGTCCAAGTACCCGCTAGGGAACCTACATAGTCCAATTGCCCGCTAGGTAACCTAGATAGTCCAAGTGCCCGCTAGTTAACCTACATAGTCCAAGTGCCTGCTAGGTAAACTACATAGTACAAGTGCCCACTAGGTAACCTAGATAGTCCAATTGCCCGTTAGCTAACCTAGATAGTCGAAGTGTCCGCTAGTTAACCTACATAGTCCAAGTGCCCTTTCGTTAACCTAGATAGTCCAAGTGCCCGCTAGGTAACCTAGATCGTCCAAGTGTCCTCTAGGTAACCTACATAGTCCAAGTGCCCGCTAGGTAACCTAGATAGTCCAAGGGCCCGCTAGTTAACCTAGATAGTCCAAGTGCCCGCTAGTTAACCTAGATCGTCCACGTGTCCTCTAGGTAACCTACATAGTCCAAGTGCCTGTTAGCTAACGTACATAGTCCAAGTGCCCGCTAGTTAACCTAGATAGTCCAAGTGCCCGTTACCTAACCTAGATAGTCCAAGTGCTCGCTAGGCAACCTACATAGTCCAAGTGCCCATTCGTTAACCTAGAACTCCAGTGCCCGCTATGTAACCTAGAAAGTCCAAAAGCCGGCCAGATTACCTGCATAGGCCAAGTGCCCGTTCGTTAACCTAGATAGTCCAAGTGCCCGCTAGGTAACCTATATAGTCCAAGTGCTATCTAGGTAACCTAGATAGTCCAAGGGCCCGCTAGTTAACCTACATAGTCCAAGGGCTCGCTTGTTAACTTTGATAGTCCAAGTGCCCGCTGGTTATCCTAGATCGTCCAAATGCCCGCTAGTTAACCTACATAGTCCAAGTGCCCGCTAGGTAACCTAGATAGTCAAAGTGCCCGTTAGGTAACCTAGATCGTCCAAGTGTCCTCTAGTTAACCTTGATAGTCCAAGTGCCCGCTAGTTAACATAGATAGTCCAAGTGCCCGCTAGGGAAGGTACATAGTCCAAGTGCCTGCTAGGTAACCTAGAGAGTGCAAGTGCCCGCTAGTTAACCTACATAGTCCAAGTGCCTACTAGGTAACCTAGATAGTCCAAGGGCCTGCTAGTTAACCTACATAGTCCAAGTGCCCGCTAGGTAACCTACATAGTGCATTTGTCCGCTAGTTAACCTACATAGTCCAAGTGCCTGCTAGGTAACGTAGATAGTCCAAGTGCCCGCTAGGGAACCTACATAGTCCAAGTGCCCGCTTTGGAACATACATAGTCGAAGTGCCTGTTAGTTAACCTAGATAATCCAAGTGCCCGCTAGTTAACCTACATAGTCCAAGTGCCCTTTCATTAACCTAGATAGTCCAAGTGCCCGCTAGGTAACCTAGATCGTCCAAGTGTCCTCTAGGTAACCTACATAGTCCAAGTGCCCGCTAGTAAACCTAGATAGTCCAAGGGCCCGCTAGTTAACCTAGATAGTCCAAGTGCCCGCTAGTTAACCTAGATCGTCCAAGTGTCCTCTAGGTAACCTACATAGTCCAAGTGCCTGTTAGCTAACGTACATAGTCCAAGTGCCCTCTTGTTAACCTAGATAGTCCAAGTGCCCGTTACCTAACCTAGATAGTCCAAGTGCTCGCTAGGCAAGCTACATAGTCCAAGTGCCAATTCGTTAACCTAGAAGTCCAAGTGCCCGCTATGTAACCTAGAAAGTCCAAGTGCCGGCCAAGTTACCTGCATAGTCCAAGTGCCCGTTCGTTAACCTAGATAGTCCAAGTGCCCGCTAGGTAACCTATATAGTCCAAGTGCTATCTAGGTAACCTAGATAGTCCAAGGGCCCGCTAGTTAACCTACATAGTCCAAGGGCTCGCTTGTTAACTTTGATAGTCGAAGTGCCCGCTGGTTATCCTAGATCGTCCAAATGCCCGCTAGTTAACCTACATAGTCCAAGTGCCCGCTAGGTAACCTAGATAGTCAAAGTGCCCGTTAGGTAACCTAGATCGTCCAAGTGTCCTCTAGTTAACCTTGATAGTCCAGTGCCCGCTAGGTAACCTACATAGTCCAAGTGCCCGCTAGTTAACATAGATAGTCCAAGTGCCCGCTAGGGAAGGTACATAGTCCAAGTGCCTGCTAGGTAACCTAGAGAGTGCAAGTGCCCGCTAGTTAACCTACATAGTCCAAGTGCCTACTAGGTAACCTAGATAGTCCAAGGGCCTGCTAGTTAACCTACATAGTCCAAGTGCCCGCTAGGTAACCTACATAGTGCATTTGTCCGCAAGTTAACCTACATAGTCCAAGTGCCCGCTAGGTAACGTAGATAGTCCAAGTGCCCGCTAGGGAACCTACATAGTCCAAGTGCCCGCTTTGGAACATACATAGTCGAAGTGCCTGTTAGTTAACCTAGATAATCCAAGTGCCCGCTAGTTATCCTACATAGTCCAAGTGCCAGCTAGGTAACCTACATAATCCAAGTACCCGCTAGGTAACCTATATAGTCCAAATGCACGCTAGGGAACCTACATAGTCCAAGTTCCCGCTAGTTAACCTAGATAGTCTAAGTGCCCGCTAGTTAACCTAGATAGTCCAAGTGCCCGTTAGTCAACCAGGATCTACCAAGTGCCCTCTAGTCAACTTACATAATCCAAGGGCCTGCTAGTTAACCTACATAGACCAAGTGCCCGCTAGTTAACCTACATAGTCCAAGTGCCCGCTTGGTAACCTAGAGAGTCCAAGTGACCACTAGGTTACCTACATAGTCCAAGTGCCCGTTCGTTAACCTACATAGTCCAAGTGCCCGCTACATAACGTAGATAGCCCAAGTGCCTGCTAGGGAACGTACATAGTCCAAGTGCCCGATAGGTAACCTAGATAGTCCAAGTGCCCGCTAGTTAACCTACATAGTCCAAGTTCCTGCTAGGTAAACTACATAGTACAAGTGCCCACTTGGTAACCTAGACAGTCCAATTGCGCGCTAGTTAACCTAGACAGTCCAAGTACCCGCTAGGGAAATTACATAGTCCAAGTGCCCGCTAGGTAACCTAGATAGTCCAAGTGCCCGCTAGTTAACCTACATAGTCCAAGTGCCTGCTAGGTAAACTACATAGTACAAGTGCCCACTAGGTAACCTAGATAGTCCAAGTGCCCGCTGGTTATCCTAGATCGTCCAAATGCCCGCTAGTTAACCTACATAGTCCATGTGCCCGCTAGGTAACCTAGATAGTCAAAGTGCCTGTTAGGTAACCGAGATCGTCCAAGTGTCCTCTAGTTAACCTACATAGTCCAAGTGCCCGCGAGGTAACCTACATAGTGCAAGTGTCCGCTAGGTAACCTATATAGTCCAAATGCACGCTAGGGAACCTACATAGTCCAAGTGCCCGCTAGTTAACCTAGATAGTCTAAGTGCCCGCTAGTTAACCTAGATAGTCCAAGTGCCCGCTAGGTAACCTAGATAGTCCAAGTGCCCCTTAGTTAACCAGGATCGTCCAAGTGCCCTCTAGTTTACTTACATAATCCAAGGCCTGCTAGTTAACCTACATAGACCAAGTGCTCGCTAGTTAACCTACATAGTCCAAGTGCCCGCTAGGTAACCTAGAGAGTCCAAGTGACCACTAGGTTACCTACATAGTCCAAGTGCCCGTTCGTTAACCTACATAGTCCAAGTGCCCGCTACATAACGTAGATAGCCCAAGTGCCTGCTAGGGAACGTACATAATCCAAGTGCCCGCTAGGTAACCTAGATAGTCCAAGTGCCCGCTAGTTAACCTACATAGTCCAAGTGCCTGCTAGGTAAACTACATAGTACAAGTGCCCACTTGGTAACCTAGACAGTCCAATTGCGCGCTTGTTAACCTAGAGTGTCCAAGTACCCGCTAGGGAACCTACATAGTCCAAGTGCCCGCTAGGTAACCTAGATAGTCCAAGTGCCCGCTAGTTAACCTACATAGTCCAAGTGCCTGCTAGGTAAACTACATAGTACAAGTGCCCACTGGGTAACCTAGGTAGTCCAATTGCCCGTTAGCTAATCTAGATAGTCGAAGTGTCCGCTAGTTAACCTACATAGTCCAAGTGCCCTTTCGTTAACCTAGATAGTCCAAGTGCCCGCTAGGTAACCTAGATCGTCCAAGTGTCCTCTAGGAAACCTACATAGTCCAAGTGCCTGTTAGCTAACGTACATAGTCCAAGTGCCCGCTAGTTAACCTAGATAGTCCAAGTGCCCGTTACCTAACCTAGATAGTCCAAGTGCTCGCTAGGCAACCTACATAGTCCAAGTGCCCATTCGTTAATCTAGAAGTCCATGTGCCCGCTATGTAACCTAGAAAGTCCAAGTGCCGACCAGATTACTTGCATAGTCCATGTGCCCGTTCGTTAACCTAGATAGTCCAAGTGCCCGCTAGGTAACCTATATAGTCCAAGTGCTATCTAGGTAACCTAGATAGTCCAAGGGCCCGCTAGTTAACCTACATAGTCCAAGGGCTCGCTTGATAACTTTGATAGTCCAAGTGCCCGCTGGTTATCCTAGATCGTCCAAATGCCCGCTAGTTAAGCTACATAGTCCAAGTGCCCGCTAGGTAACCTAGATAGTCAAATTGTCAGTTAGGTAACCTAGATCGTCCAAGTGTCCTCTAGTTAACCTACATAGTCCAAGTGCCCGCTAGGTAACCTAGATTGTCAAAGTGCCCGTTAGGTAACCTAGATCTTCCAAGTGTCCTCTAGTTAACCTACATAGTCCAAGTGCCTGCTAGGTAACCTACATAGTGCAAGTGTCCGCTAGGTAACCTACATAGTCCAAGTGCCCGCTAGTTAACATAGATAGTCCAAGTGCCCGCTAGGGAAGGTACATAGTCCAAGTGCCTGCTAGGTAACCTAGAGAGTGCAAGTGCCCGCTAGTTAACCTACATAGTCCAAATGCCTGCTAGGTAACCTAGATAGTCCAAGGACCTGCTAGTTTACCTACATAGTCCAAGTGCCCGCTAGGTAACCTACATAGTGCAAGTGTCCGCTAGTTAACCTACATAGTCCAAGTGCCCGCTAGGGAACCTAGATACTCCAAGTGCCCGCTAGGGAACCTACATAATCCAAGTGCTCTCTTTGGAACATACATAGTCGAAGTGCCTGTTAGTTAACCTAGATAATCCAAGTGCCCGCTAGTTAACCTACATAGTCAAAGTGCCAGCTAGGTAACCTACATAATCCAAGTGCCCGCTAGGTAACCTATATAGTCCAAATGCACGCTAGGGAACCTACATAGTCCAAGTGCCCGCTAGTTAACCTAGATAGTCTAAGTGCCCGCTAGTTAACCTAGATAGTCCAAGTGCCCGTTAGTTAACCAGGATCGTCCAAGTGACCTCTAGTTAACTTACATAATCCAAGGGACTGCTAGTTAACCTACATAGACCAAGTGCCCGCTAGGTAACCTAGAGAGTCCAAGTGACCACTAGGTTACCTACATAGTCCAAGTGCCCGTTCGTTAACCTACATAGTCCAAGTGCCCGCTACATAATGTAGATAGCCCAAGTGCCTGGTAGGGAACGTACATAGTCCAAGTGCCCGCTAGGTAACCTAGATAGTCCAAGTGCCCGCTAGTTAACCTACATAGTCCAAGTGCCTGCTAGGTAAACTACATAGTACAAGTGCCCACTAGGTAACCTAGATAGTCCAATTGCCCGTTAGCTAACCTAGATAGTCGAAGTGTCCGCTAGTTAACCTACATAGTCCAAGTGCCCTTTCATTAACCTAGATAGTCCAAGTGCCCGCTAGGTAACCTAGATCGTCCAAGTGTCCTCTAGATAACCTACATAGTCCAAGTGCCCGCTAGTAAACCTAGATAGTCCAAGGGCCCGCTAGTTAACCTAGATAGTCCAAGTGCCCGCTAGTTAACCTAGATCGTCCAAGTGTCCTCTAGGTAACCTACATAGTCCAAGTGCCTGTTAGCTAACGTACATAGTCCTAGTGCCCGCTAGTTAACCTAGATAGTCCAAGTGCCCGTTACCTAACCTAGATAGTCCAAGTGCACGCTAGGCAACCTACATAGTCCAAGTGCCCATTCGTTAACCTAGAAGTCCAAGTGCCCGCTATGTAACCTAGAATGTCCAGGTGCCGGCCAGGTTACCTGCATAGTCCAAGTGCCCGTTCGTTAACCTAGATAGTCCAAGTGCCCGCTAGGTAACCTATATAGTCCAAGTGCTATCTAGGTAACCTAGATAGTCCAAGGGCCCGCTAGTTAACCTACATAGTCCAAGGGCTCGCTTGTTAACTTTGATAGTCGAAGTGCCCGCTGGTTATCCTAGATCATCCAAATGCCCGCTAGTTAACCTACATAGTCCAAGTGCCCGCTAGGTAACCTAGATGGTCAAAGTGCCTGTTAGGTAACCGAGATCGTCCAAGTGTCCTCTAGTTAACCTACATAGTCCAAGTGCCCGCTAGGTAACCTACATAGTGCAAGTATCCGCTAGGTAACCTACATAGTCCAAGTGCCCGCTAGTTAATATAGATAGTCCAAGTGCCCGCTAGGGAAGGTACATAGTCCAAGTGCCTGCTAGGTAACCTAGACAGTGCAAGTGCCTGCTAGTTAACCTACATAGTCCAAATGCCTGCTAGGTAACCTAGATAGTCCAAGGGCCTGATAGTTAACCTATATAGTCCAAGTGCCCGCTAGGTAACCTACATAGTGCAAGTGTCCGCTAGTTAACCTACATAGTCCAAGTGCCCGCTAGGTAACCTAGATAGTCCAAGTGCCCGCTAGGGAACCTACATAGTCCAAGTGCCCGCTTTGGAACATACATAGTCGAAGTGCCTGTTAGTTAACCTAGATAATCCAAGTGCCCGCTAGTTAACCTACATAGTCCAAGTGCCCGCTAGGTAACCTACATAATCCAAGTGCCCGCTAGGTAACCTATATAGTCCAAATGCATGCTAGGGAACCTCCATAGTCCAAGTGCCCGCTAATTAACCTAGATAGTCTAAGTGCCCGCTAGTTAACCTAGATAGTCCAAGTGCCCGTTAGTTAACCAGGATCGTCCAAGTGCCCTCTAGTTTACTTACATAATCCAAGGGCCTGCTAGTTAACCTACATAGACCAAGTGCCCGCTAGTTAACCTACATAGCCCAAGTGCCCGCTAGGTAACCTAGAGAGTCCAAGTGACCACTAGGTTACCTACATAGTCCAAGTGCCCGTTCGTTAACCTACATAGTCCAAGTGCCCGCTACATAACGTAGATAGCCCAAGTGCCTGCTAGGGAACGTACATAGTCCAAGTGCCCGCTAGGTAACCTAGATAGTCCAAGTGCCCGCTAGTTAACCTACATAGTCCAAGTGCCTGCTAGGTAAACTACATAGTACAAGTGCCCACTTGGTAACCTAGACAGTCCAATTGCGCGCTAGTTAACCTAGACTGTCCAAGTACCCGCTAGGGAACCTACATAGTCCAATTGCCCGCTAGGTAACCTAGATAGTCCAAGTGCCCGCTAGTTAACCTACATAGTCCAAGTGCCTGCTAGGTAAACTACATAGTACAAGTGCCCACTAGGTAACCTAGATAGTCCAATTGCCCGTTAGCTAACCTAGATAGTCGAAGTGTCCGCTAGTTAACCTACATAGTCCAAGTGCCCTTTCGTTAACCTAGATAGTCCAAGTGCCCGCTAGGTAACCTAGATCGTCCAAGTGTCCTCTAGGTAACCTACATAGTCCAAGTGCCCGCTAGGTAACCTAGATAGTCCAAGGGCCCGCTAGTTAACCTAGATAGTCCAAGTGCCCGCTAGTTAACCTAGATCGTCCACGTGTCCTCTAGGTAACCTACATAGTCCAAGTGCCTGTTAGCTAACGTACATAGTCCAAGTGCCCGCTAGTTAACCTAGATAGTCCAAGTGCCCGTTACCTAACCTAGATAGTCCAAGTGCTCGCTAGGCAACCTACATAGTCCAAGTGCCCATTCGTTAACCTAGAACTCCAGTGCCCGCTATGTAACCTAGAAAGTCCAAAAGCCGGCCAGATTACCTGCATAGGCCAAGTGCCCGTTCGTTAACCTAGATAGTCCAAGTGCCCGCTAGGTAACCTATATAGTCCAAGTGCTATCTAGGTAACCTAGATAGTCCAAGGGCCCGCTAGTTAACCTACATAGTCCAAGGGCTCGCTTGTTAACTTTGATAGTCCAAGTGCCCGCTGGTTATCCTAGATCGTCCAAATGCCCGCTAGTTAACCTACATAGTCCAAGTGCCCGCTAGGTAACCTAGATAGTCAAAGTGCCCGTTAGGTAACCTAGATCGTCCAAGTGTCCTCTAGTTAACCTTGATAGTCCAAGTGCCCGCTAGTTAACATAGATAGTCCAAGTGCCCGCTAGGGAAGGTACATAGTCCAAGTGCCTGCTAGGTAACCTAGAGAGTGCAAGTGCCCGCTAGTTAACCTACATAGTCCAAGTGCCTACTAGGTAACCTAGATAGTCCAAGGGCCTGCTAGTTAACCTACATAGTCCAAGTGCCCGCTAGGTAACCTACATAGTGCATTTGTCCGCTAGTTAACCTACATAGTCCAAGTGCCTGCTAGGTAACGTAGATAGTCCAAGTGCCCGCTAGGGAACCTACATAGTCCAAGTGCCCGCTTTGGAACATACATAGTCGAAGTGCCTGTTAGTTAACCTAGATAATCCAAGTGCCCGCTAGTTAACCTACATAGTCCAAGTGCCCTTTCATTAACCTAGATAGTCCAAGTGCCCGCTAGGTAACCTAGATCGTCCAAGTGTCCTCTAGGTAACCTACATAGTCCAAGTGCCCGCTAGTAAACCTAGATAGTCCAAGGGCCCGCTAGTTAACCTAGATAGTCCAAGTGCCCGCTAGTTAACCTAGATCGTCCAAGTGTCCTCTAGGTAACCTACATAGTCCAAGTGCCTGTTAGCTAACGTACATAGTCCAAGTGCCCTCTTGTTAACCTAGATAGTCCAAGTGCCCGTTACCTAACCTAGATAGTCCAAGTGCTCGCTAGGCAAGCTACATAGTCCAAGTGCCAATTCGTTAACCTAGAAGTCCAAGTGCCCGCTATGTAACCTAGAAAGTCCAAGTGCCGGCCAAGTTACCTGCATAGTCCAAGTGCCCGTTCGTTAACCTAGATAGTCCAAGTGCCCGCTAGGTAACCTATATAGTCCAAGTGCTATCTAGGTAACCTAGATAGTCCAAGGGCCCGCTAGTTAACCTACATAGTCCAAGGGCTCGCTTGTTAACTTTGATAGTCGAAGTGCCCGCTGGTTATCCTAGATCGTCCAAATGCCCGCTAGTTAACCTACATAGTCCAAGTGCCCGCTAGGTAACCTAGATAGTCAAAGTGCCCGTTAGGTAACCTAGATCGTCCAAGTGTCCTCTAGTTAACCTTGATAGTCCAGTGCCCGCTAGGTAACCTACATAGTCCAAGTGCCCGCTAGTTAACATAGATAGTCCAAGTGCCCGCTAGGGAAGGTACATAGTCCAAGTGCCTGCTAGGTAACCTAGAGAGTGCAAGTGCCCGCTAGTTAACCTACATAGTCCAAGTGCCTACTAGGTAACCTAGATAGTCCAAGGGCCTGCTAGTTAACCTACATAGTCCAAGTGCCCGCTAGGTAACCTACATAGTGCATTTGTCCGCAAGTTAACCTACATAGTCCAAGTGCCCGCTAGGTAACGTAGATAGTCCAAGTGCCCGCTAGGGAACCTACATAGTCCAAGTGCCCGCTTTGGAACATACATAGTCGAAGTGCCTGTTAGTTAACCTAGATAATCCAAGTGCCCGCTAGTTATCCTACATAGTCCAAGTGCCAGCTAGGTAACCTACATAATCCAAGTACCCGCTAGGTAACCTATATAGTCCAAATGCACGCTAGGGAACCTACATAGTCCAAGTTCCCGCTAGTTAACCTAGATAGTCTAAGTGCCCGCTAGTTAACCTAGATAGTCCAAGTGCCCGTTAGTCAACCAGGATCTACCAAGTGCCCTCTAGTCAACTTACATAATCCAAGGGCCTGCTAGTTAACCTACATAGACCAAGTGCCCGCTAGTTAACCTACATAGTCCAAGTGCCCGCTTGGTAACCTAGAGAGTCCAAGTGACCACTAGGTTACCTACATAGTCCAAGTGCCCGTTCGTTAACCTACATAGTCCAAGTGCCCGCTACATAACGTAGATAGCCCAAGTGCCTGCTAGGGAACGTACATAGTCCAAGTGCCCGCTAGGTAACCTAGATAGTCCAAGTGCCCGCTAGTTAACCTACATAGTCCAAGTTCCTGCTAGGTAAACTACATAGTACAAGTGCCCACTTGGTAACCTAGACAGTCCAATTGCGCGCTAGTTAACCTAGACAGTCCAAGTACCCGCTAGGGAAATTACATAGTCCAAGTGCCCGCTAGGTAACCTAGATAGTCCAAGTGCCCGCTAGTTAACCTACATAGTCCAAGTGCCTGCTAGGTAAACTACATAGTACAAGTGCCCACTAGGTAACCTAGATAGTCCAAGTGCCCGCTGGTTATCCTAGATCGTCCAAATGCCCGCTAGTTAACCTACATAGTCCATGTGCCCGCTAGGTAACCTAGATAGTCAAAGTGCCTGTTAGGTAACCGAGATCGTCCAAGTGTCCTCTAGTTAACCTACATAGTCCAAGTGCCCGCGAGGTAACCTACATAGTGCAAGTGTCCGCTAGGTAACCTATATAGTCCAAATGCACGCTAGGGAACCTACATAGTCCAAGTGCCCGCTAGTTAACCTAGATAGTCTAAGTGCCCGCTAGTTAACCTAGATAGTCCAAGTGCCCGTTAGTTAACCAGGATCGTCCAAGTGCCCTCTAGTTTACTTACATAATCCAAGGGCCTGCTAGTTAACCTACATAGACCAAGTGCCCGCTAGGTAACCTACATAGTGCATTTGTCCGCTAGTTAACCTACATAGTCCAAGTGCCTGCTAGGTAACGTAGATAGTCCAAGTGCCCGCTAGGGAACCTACATAGTCCAAGTGCCCGCTTTGGAACATACATAGTCGAAGTGCCTGTTAGTTAACCTAGATAATCCAAGTGCCCGCTAGTTAACCTACATAGTCCAAGTGCCCTTTCATTAACCTAGATAGTCCAAGTGCCCGCTAGGTAACCTAGATCGTCCAAGTGTCCTCTAGGTAACCTACATAGTCCAAGTGCCCGCTAGTAAACGTAGATAGTCCAAGGGCCCGCTAGTTAACCTAGATAGTCCAAGTGCCCGCTAGTTAACCTAGATCGTCCAAGTGTCCTCTAGGTAACCTACATAGTCCAAGTGCCTGTTAGCTAACGTACATAGTCCAAGTGCCCGCTAGTTAACCTAGATAGTCCAAATGCCCGTTACCTAACCTAGATAGTCCAAGTGCTCGCTCGGCAACCTCCATAGTCCAAGTGCCAATTCGTTAACCTAGAAGTCCAAGTGCCCGCTATGTAACCTAGAAAGTCCAAGTGCCGGCCAGATTACCTGCATAGGCCAAGTGCCCGTTCGTTAACCTAGATAGTCCAAGTGCCCGCTAGGTAACCTATATAGTCCAAGTTCTATCTAGGTAACCTAGATACCCCAAGGGCCCGCTAGTTAACCTACATAGTCCAAGGGCTCGCTTGTTAACTTTGATAGTCGAAGTGCCCGCTGGTTATCCTAGATCGTCCAAATGCCCGCTAGTTAACCTACATAGTCCAAGTGCCCGCTAGGTAACATACATAGTGCAAGTGTCCGCTAGGTAACCTACATAGTCCAAGTGCCCGCTAGTTAACATAGATAATCCAAGTGCCCGCTAGGGAAGGTACATAGTCCAAGTGCCTGCTAGGTAACCTAGAGAGTGCAAGTGCCCGGTAGTAAACCTACATAGTCCAAATGCCTGCTAGGTAACTTAGATAGTCCAAGGGCCTGCTAGTTATCCTACATAGTCCAAGTGCCCGCTAGGTAACCTACATAGTGCAAGTGTCCGCTAGTTAACCTACATAGTCCAAGTGCCCGCTAGGTAACCTAGATAGTCCAAGTGCCCGCTAGGGAACCTACATAGTCCAAGTGCCCGCTTTGGAACACACATAGTCGAAGTGCCTGTTAGTTAACCTAGATAATCCAAGTGCCCGCTAGTTAACCTACATAGTCCAAGTGCCCGCTAGGTAACCTACATAATCCAAGTGCCCGCTAGGTAACCTATATAGTCCAAATGCACGCTAGGGAACCTACATAGTCCAAGTGCCCGCTAGTTAACCTAGATAGTCTAAGTGCCCGCTAGGTAACCTAGATAGTCCAAGTGCCCCTTAGTTAACCAGGATCGTCCAAGTGCCCTCTAGTTTACTTACATAATCCAAGGCCTGCTAGTTAACCTACATAGACCAAGTGCTCGCTAGTTAACCTACATAGTCCAAGTGCCCGCTAGGTAACCTAGAGAGTCCAAGTGACCACTAGGTTACCTACATAGTCCAAGTGCCCGTTCGTTAACCTACATAGTCCAAGTGCCCGCTACATAACGTAGATAGCCCAAGTGCCTGCTAGGGAACGTACATAATCCAAGTGCCCGCTAGGTAACCTAGATAGTCCAAGTGCCCGCTAGTTAACCTACATAGTCCAAGTGCCTGCTAGGTAAACTACATAGTACAAGTGCCCACTAGGTAACCTAGGTAGTCCAATTGCCCGTTAGCTAACCTAGATAGTCGAAGTGTCCGCTAGTTAACCTACATAGTCCAAGTGCCCTTTCGTTAACCTAGATAGTCCAAGTGCCCGCTAGGTAACCTAGATCGTCCAAGTGTCCTCTAGGAAACCTACATAGTCCAAGTGCCTGTTAGCTAACGTACATAGTCCAAGTGCCCGCTAGTTAACCTAGATAGTCCAAGTGCCCGTTACCTATAAATAGATAGTCCAAGTGCTCGCTAGGCAACCTACATAGTCCAAGTGCCCATTCGTTAACCTAGAAGTCCATGTGCCCGCTATGTAACCTAGAAAGTCCAAGTGCCGACCAGATTACTTGCATAGTCCATGTGCCCGTTCGTTAACCTAGATAGTCCAAGTGCCCGCTAGGTAACCTATATAGTCCAAGTGCTATCTAGGTAACCTAGATAGTCCAAGGGCCCGCTAGTTAACCTACATAGTCCAAGGGCTCGCTTGATAACTTTGATAGTCCAAGTGCCCGCTGGTTATCCTAGATCGTCCAAATGCCCGCTAGTTAACCTACATAGTCCAAGTGCCCGCTAGGTAACCTAGATAGTCAAATTGTCAGTTAGGTAACCTAGATCGTCCAAGTGTCCTCTAGTTAACCTACATAGTCCAAGTGCCCGCTAGGTAACCTAGATTGTCAAAGTGCCCGTTAGGTAACCTAGATCTTCCAAGTGTCCTCTAGTTAACCTACATAGTCCAAGTGCCCGCTAGGTAACCTACATAGTGCAAGTGTCCGCTAGGTAACCTACATAGTCCAAGTGCCCGCTAGTTAACATAGATAGTCCAAGTGCCCGCTAGGGAAGGTACATAGTCCAAGTGCCTGCTAGGTAACCTAGAGAGTGCAAGTGCCCGCTAGTTAACCTACATAGTCCAAATGCCTACTAGGTAACCTAGATAGTCAAAGGACCTGCTAGTTTACCTACATAGTCCAAGTGCCCGCTAGGTAACCTACATAGTGCAAGTGTCCGCTAGTTAACCTACATAGTCCAAGTGCCCGCTAGGGAACCTAGATACTCCAAGTGCCCGCTAGGGAACCTACATAATCCAAGTGCTCTCTTTGGAACATACATAGTCGAAGTGCCTGTTAGTTAACCTAGATAATCCAAGTGCCCGCTAGTTAACCTACATAGTCAAAGTGCCAGCTAGGTAACCTACATAATCCAAGTGCCCGCTAGGTAACCTATATAGTCCAAATGCACGCTAGGGAACCTACATAGTCCAAGTGCCCGCTAGTTAACCTAGATAGTCTAAGTGCCCGCTAGTTAACCTAGATAGTCCAAGTGCCCGTTAGTTAACCAGGATCGTCCAAGTGACCTCTAGTTAACTTACATAATCCAAGGGACTGCTAGTTAACCTACATAGACCAAGTGCCCGCTAGGTAACCTAGAGAGTCCAAGTGACCACTAGGTTACCTACATAGTCCAAGTGCCCGTTCGTTAACCTACATAGTCCAAGTGCCCGCTACATAATGTAGATAGCCCAAGTGCCTGGTAGGGAACGTACATAGTCCAAGTGCCCGCTAGGTAACCTAGATAGTCCAAGTGCCCGCTAGTTAACCTACATAGTCCAAGTGCCTGCTAGGTAAACTACATAGTACAAGTGCCCACTAGGTAACCTAGATAGTCCAATTGCCCGTTAGCTAACCTAGATAGTCGAAGTGTCCGCTAGTTAACCTACATAGTCCAAGTGCCCTTTCATTAACCTAGATAGTCCAAGTGCCCGCTAGGTAACCTAGATCGTCCAAGTGTCCTCTAGATAACCTACATAGTCCAAGTGCCCGCTAGTAAACCTAGATAGTCCAAGGGCCCGCTAGTTAACCTAGATAGTCCAAGTGCCCGCTAGTTAACCTAGATCGTCCAAGTGTCCTCTAGGTAACCTACATAGTCCAAGTGCCTGTTAGCTAACGTACATAGTCCTAGTGCCCGCTAGTTAACCTAGATAGTCCAAGTGCCCGTTACCTAACCTAGATAGTCCAAGTGCACGCTAGGCAACCTACATAGTCCAAGTGCCCATTCGTTAACCTAGAAGTCCAAGTGCCCGCTATGTAACCTAGAATGTCCAGGTGCCGGCCAGGTTACCTGCATAGTCCAAGTGCCCGTTCGTTAACCTAGATAGTCCAAGTGCCCGCTAGGTAACCTATATAGTCCAAGTGCTATCTAGGTAACCTAGATAGTCCAAGGGCCCGCTAGTTAACCTACATAGTCCAAGGGCTCGCTTGTTAACTTTGATAGTTGAAGTGCCCGCTGGTTATCCTAGATCGTCCAAATGCCCGCTAGTTAACCTACATAGTCCAAGTGCCCGCTAGGTAACCTAGATGGTCAAAGTGCCTGTTAGGTAACCGAGATCTTCCAATGTCCTCTAGTTAACCTACATAGTCCAAGTGCCCGCTAGGTAACCTACATAGTGCAAGTGTCCGCTAGGTAACCTACATAGTCCAAGTGCCCGCTAGTTAACATAGATAGTCCAAGTGCCCGCTAGGGAAGGTACATAGTCCAAGTGCCTGCTAGGTAACCTAGACAGTGCAAGTGCCTGCTAGTTAACCTACATAGTCCAAATGCCTGCTAGGTAACCTAGATAGTCCAAGGGCCTGATAGTTAACCTATATAGTCCAAGTGCCCGCTAGGTAACCTACATAGTGCAAGTGTCCGCTAGTTAACCTACATAGTCCAAGTGCCCGCTAGGTAACCTAGATAGTCCAAGTGCCCGCTAGGGAACCTACATAGTCCAAGTGCCCGCTTTGGAACATACATAGTCGAAGTGCCTGTTAGTTAACCTAGATAATCCAAGTGCCCGCTAGTTAACCTACATAGTCCAAGTGCCCGCTAGGTAACCTACATAATCCAAGTGCCCGCTAGGTAACCTATATAGTCCAAATGCATGCTAGGGAACCTCCATAGTCCAAGTGCCCGCTAATTAACCTAGATAGTCTAAGTGCCCGCTAGTTAACCTAGATAGTCCAAGTGCCCGTTAGTTAACCAGGATCGTCCAAGTGCCCTCTAGTTTACTTACATAATCCAAGGGCCTGCTAGTTAACCTACATAGACCAAGTGCCCGCTAGTTAACCTACATAGCCCAAGTGCCCGCTAGGTAACCTAGAGAGTCCAAGTGACCACTAGGTTACCTACATAGTCCAAGTGCCCGTTCGTTAACCTACATAGTCCAAGTGCCCGCTACATAACGTAGATAGCCCAAGTGCCTGCTAGGGAACGTACATAGTCCAAGTGCCCGCTAGGTAACCTAGATAGTCCAAGTGCCCGCTAGTTAACCTACATAGTCCAAGTGCCTGCTAGGTAAACTACATAGTACAAGTGCCCACTTGGTAACCTAGACAGTCCAATTGCGCGCTAGTTAACCTAGACTGTCCAAGTACCCGCTAGGGAACCTACATAGTCCAATTGCCCGCTAGGTAACCTAGATAGTCCAAGTGCCCGCTAGTTAACCTACATAGTCCAAGTGCCTGCTAGGTAAACTACATAGTACAAGTGCCCACTAGGTAACCTAGATAGTCCAATTGCCCGTTAGCTAACCTAGATAGTCGAAGTGTCCGCTAGTTAACCTACATAGTCCAAGTGCCCTTTCGTTAACCTAGATAGTCCAAGTGCCCGCTAGGTAACCTAGATCGTCCAAGTGTCCTCTAGGTAACCTACATAGTCCAAGTGCCCGCTAGGTAACCTAGATAGTCCAAGGGCCCGCTAGTTAACCTAGATAGTCCAAGTGCCCGCTAGTTAACCTAGATCGTCCACGTGTCCTCTAGGTAACCTACATAGTCCAAGTGCCTGTTAGCTAACGTACATAGTCCAAGTGCCCGCTAGTTAACCTAGATAGTCCAAGTGCCCGTTACCTAACCTAGATAGTCCAAGTGCTCGCTAGGCAACCTACATAGTCCAAGTGCCCATTCGTTAACCTAGAACTCCAGTGCCCGCTATGTAACCTAGAAAGTCCAAGAGCCGGCCCGATTACCTGCATAGGCCAAGTGCCCGTTCGTTAACCTAGATAGTCCAAGTGCCCACTAGGTAACCTATATAGTCCAAGTGCTATCTAGGTAACCTAGATAGTCCAAGGGCCCGCTAGTTAACCTACATAGTCCAAGGGCTCGCTTGTTAACTTTGATAGTCCAAGTGCCCGCTGGTTATCCTAGATCGTCCAAATGCCCGCTAGTTAACCTACATAGTCCAAGTGCCCGCTAGGTAACCTAGATAGTCAAAGTGCCCGTTAGGTAACCTAGATCGTCCAAGTGTCCTCTAGTTAACCTTGATAGTCCAAGTGCCCGCTAGTTAACATAGATAGTCCAAGTGCCCGCTAGGGAAGGTACATAGTCCAAGTGCCTGCTAGGTAACCTAGAGAGTGCAAGTGCCCGCTAGTTAACCTACATAGTCCAAGTGCCTACTAGGTAACCTAGATAGTCCAAGGGCCTGCTAGTTAACCTACATAGTCCAAGTGCCCGCTAGGTAACCTACATAGTGCATTTGTCCGCTAGTTAACCTACATAGTCCAAGTGCCTGCTAGGTAACGTAGATAGTCCAAGTGCCCGCTAGGGAACCTACATAGTCCAAGTGCCCGCTTTGGAACATACATAGTCGAAGTGCCTGTTAGTTAACCTAGATAATCCAAGTGCCCGCTAGTTAACCTACATAGTCCAAGTGCCCTTTCATTAACCTAGATAGTCCAAGTGCCCGCTAGGTAACCTAGATCGTCCAAGTGTACTCTAGGTAACCTACATAGTCCAAGTGCCCGCTAGTAAACCTAGATAGTCCAAGGGCCCGCTAGTTAACCTAGATAGTCCAAGTGCCCGCTAGGTAACCTAGATCGTCCAAGTGTCCTCTAGGTAACCTACATAGTCCAAGTGCCTGTTAGCTAACGTACATAGTCCAAGTGCCCGCTACTTAACCTAGATAGTCCAAGTGCCCGTTACCTAACCTAGATAGTCCAAGTGCTCGCTAGGCAAGCTACATAGTCCAAGTGCCAATTCGTTAACCTAGAAGTCCAAGTGCCCGCTATGTAACCTAGAAAGTCCAAGTGCCGGCCAAGTTACCTGCATAGTCCAAGTGCCCGTTCGTTAACCTAGATAGTCCAAGTGCCCGCTAGGTAACCTATATAGTCCAAGTGCTATCTAGGTAACCTAGATAGTCCAAGGGCCCGCTAGTTAACCTACATAGTCCAAGGGCTCGCTTGTTAACTTTGATAGTCGAAGTGCCCGCTGGTTATCCTAGATCGTCCAAATGCCCGCTAGTTAACCTACATAGTCCAAGTGCCCGCTAGGTAACCTAGATAGTCAAAGTGCCCGTTAGGTAACCTAGATCGTCCAAGTGTCCTCTAGTTAACCTTGATAGTCCAGTGCCCGCTAGGTAACCTACATAGTCCAAGTGCCCGCTAGTTAACATAGATAGTCCAAGTGCCCGCTAGGGAAGGTACATAGTCCAAGTGCCTGCTAGGTAACCTAGAGAGTGCAAGTGCCCGCTAGTTAACCTACATAGTCCAAGTGCCTACTAGGTAACCTAGATAGTCCAAGGGCCTGCTAGTTAACCTACATAGTCCAAGTGCCCGCTAGGTAACCTACATAGTGCATTTGTCCGCAAGTTAACCTACATAGTCCAAGTGCCCGCTAGGTAACGTAGATAGTCCAAGTGCCCGCTAGGGAACCTACATAGTCCAAGTGCCCGCTTTGGAACATACATAGTCGAAGTGCCTGTTAGTTAACCTAGATAATCCAAGTGCCCGCTAGTTATCCTACATAGACCAAGTGCCAGCTAGGTAACCTACATAATCCAAGTACCCGCTAGGTAACCTATATAGTCCAAATGCACGCTAGGGAACCTACATAGTCCAAGTTCCCGCTAGTTAACCTAGATAGTCTAAGTGCCCGCTAGTTAACCTAGATAGTCCAAGTGCCCGTTAGTTAACCAGGATCTACCAAGTGCCCTCTAGTCAACTTACATAATCCAAGGGCCTGCTAGTTAACCTACATAGACCAAGTGCCCGCTAGTTAACCTACATAGTCCAAGTGCCCGCTTGGTAACTTAGAGAGTCCAAGTGACCACTAGGTTACCTACATAGTCCAAGTACCCGTTCGTTAACCTACATAGTCCAAGTGCCCGCTACATAACGTAGATAGCCCAAGTGCCTGCTAGGGAACGTACATAGTCCAAGTGCCCGATAGGTAACCTAGATAGTCCAAGTGCCCGCTAGTTAACCTACATAGTCCAAGTTCCTGCTAGGTAAACTACATAGTACAAGTGCCCACTTGGTAACCTAGACAGTCCAATTGCGCGCTAGTTAACCTAGACAGTCCAAGTACCCGCTAGGGAAATTACATAGTCCAAGTGCCCGCTAGGTAACCTAGATAGTCCAAGTGCCCGCTAGTTAACCTACATAGTCTAAGTGCCTGCTAGGTAAACTACATAGTACAAGTGCCCACTAGGTAACCTAGATAGTCCAAGTGCCCGCTGGTTATCCTAGATCGTCCAAATGCCCGCTAGTTAACCTACATAGTCCATGTGCCCGCTAGGTAACCTAGATAGTCAAAGTGCCTGTTAGGTAACCGAGATCGTCCAAGTGTCCTCTAGTTAACCTACATAGTCCAAGTGCCCGCGAGGTAACCTACATAGTGCAAGTGTCCGCTAGGTAACCTATATAGTCCAAATGCACGCTAGGGAACCTACATAGTCCAAGTGCCCGCTAGTTACCCTAGATAGTCTAAGTGCCCGATAGTTAACCTAGATAGTCCAAGTGCCCGTTAGTTAACCAGGATCGTCCAAGTGCCCTCTAGTTTACTTACATAATCCAAGGGCCTGCTAGTTATCCTACATAGACCAAGTGCCCGCTAGTTAACCTACATAGCCCAAATGCCCGCTAGGTAACCTAGAGAGTCCAAGTGACCACTAGGTTACCTACATAGTCCAAGTGCCCGTTCGTTAACCTACATAGTCCAAGTGCCCGCTACATAACGTAGATAGCCCAAGTGCCTGCTAGGGAACGTACATAGTCCAAGTGCCCGCTAGGTAACCTAGATAGTCCAAGTGCCCGCTAGTTAACCTACATAGTCCAAGTGCCCGCTAGGTAACCTACATAGTGCAAGTGTCCGCTAGGTAACCTAGATCGTCCAAGTGTCCTCTAGGTAACCTACATAGTCCAAGTGCCCGCTAGTAAACCTAGATAGTCCAAGGGCCTGCTAGTTAACCTAGATAGTCCAAGTGCCCGCTAGTTAACCTAGATCGTCCAAGTGTCCTCTAGGTAACCTACATAGTCCAAGTGCCTGTTAGCTAACGTACATAGTCCAAGTGCCCGCTAGTTAACCTAGATAGTCCAAATGCCCGTTACCTAACCTAGATAGTCCAAGTGCTCGCTCGGCAACCTACATAGTCCAAGTGCCAATTCGTTAACCTAGAAGTCCAAGTGCCCGCTATGTAACCTAGAAAGTCCAAGTGCCGGCCAGATTACCTGCATAGGCCAAGTGCCCGTTCGTTAACCTAGATAGTCCAAGTGCCCGCTAGGTAACCTATATAGTCCAAGTGCTATCTAGGTAACCTAGATACCCCAAGGGCCCGCTAGTTAACCTACATAGTCCAAGGGCTCGCTTGTTAACTTTGATAGTCCAAGTGCCCGCTGGTTATCCTAGATCGTCCAAATGCCCGCTAGTTAACCTACATAGTCCAAGTGCCCGCTAGGTAACATACATAGTGCAAGTGTCCGCTAGGTAACCTACATAGTCCAAGTGCCCGCTAGTTAACATAGATAATCCAAGTGCCCGCTAGGGAAGGTACATAGTCCAAGTGCCTGCTAGGTAACCTAGAGAGTGCAAGAGCCCGGTAGTAAACCTACATAGTCCAAATGCCTGCTAGGTAACTTAGATAGTCCAAGGGCCTGCTAGTTATCCTACATAGTCCAAGTGCCCGCTAGGTAACCTACATAGTGCAAGTGTCCGCTAGTTAACCTACATAGTCCAAGTGCCCGCTAGGTAACCTATATAGTCCAAGTGCTATCTAGGTAACCTAGATAGTCCAAGGGCCCGCTAGTTAACCTACATAGTCCAAGGGCTCGCTTGATAACTTTGATAGTCCAAGTGCCCGCTGGTTATCCTAGATCGTCCAAATGCCCGCTAGTTAACCTACATAGTCCAAGTGCCCGCTAGGTAACCTAGATAGTCAAATTGTCAGTTAGGTAACCTAGATCGTCCAAGTGTCCTCTAGTTAACCTACATAGTCCAAGTGCCCGCTAGGTAACCTAGATTGTCAAAGTGCCCGTTAGGTAACCTAGATCTTCCAAGTGTCCTCTAGTTAACCTACATAGTCCAAGTGCCCGCTAGGTAACCTACATAGTGCAAGTGTCCGCTAGGTAACCTACATAGTCCAAGTGCCCGCTAGTTAACATAGATAGTCCAAGTGCCCGCTAGGGAAGGTACATAGTCCAAGTGCCTGCTAGGTAACCTAGATAGTCCAAGTGCCCGCTAGTTAACCTACATAGTCCAAATGCCTGCTAGGTAACCTAGATAGTCCAAGGACCTGCTAGTTTACCTACATAGTCCAAGTGCCCGCTAGGTAACCTACATAGTGCAAGTGTCCGCTAGTTAACCTACATAGTCCAAGTGCCCGCTAGGGAACCTAGATACTCCAAGTGCCCGCTAGGGAACCTACATAATCCAAGTGCTCTCTTTGGAACATACATAGTCGAAGTGCCTGTTAGTTAACCTAGATAATCCAAGTTCCCGCTAGTTAACCTACATAGTCAAAGTGCCAGCTAGGTAACCTACATAATCCAAGTGCCCGCTAGGTAACCTATATAGTCCAAATGCACGCTAGGGAACCTACATAGTCCAAGTGCCCGCTAGTTAACCTAGATAGTCTAAGTGCCCGCTAGTTAACCTAGATAGTCCAAGTGCCCGTTAGTTAACCAGGATCGTCCAAGTGACCTCTAGTTAACTTACATAATCCAAGGGACTGCTAGTTAACCTACATAGACCAAGTGCCCGCTAGGTAACCTAGAGAGTCCAAGTGACCACTAGGTTACCTACATAGTCCAAGTGCCCGTTCGTTAACCTACATAGTCCAAGTGCCCGCTACATAATGTAGATAGCCCAAGTGCCTGCTAGGGAACGTACATAGTCCAAGTGCCCGCTAGGTAACCTAGATAGTCCAAGTGCCCGCTAGTTAACCTACATAGTCCAAGTGCCTGCCAGGTAAACTACATAGTACAAGTGCCCACTAGGTAACCTAGATAGTCCAATTGCCCGTTAGCTAACCTAGATAGTCGAAGTGTCCGCTAGTTAACCTACATAGTCCAAGTGCCCTTTCATTAACCTAGATAGTCCAAGTGCCCGCTAGGTAACCTAGATCGTCCAAGTGTCCTCTAGATAACCTACATAGTCCAAGTGCCCGCTAGTAAACCTAGATAGTCTAAGGGCCCGCTAGTTAACCTAGATAGTCCAAGTGCCCGCTAGTTAACCTAGATCGTCCAAGTGTCCTCTAGGTAACCTACATAGTCCAAGTGCCTGTTAGCTAACGTACATAGTCCTAGTGCCCGCTAGTTTACCTAGATAGTCCAAGTGCCCGTTACCTAACCTAGATAGTCCAAGTGCACGCTAGGCAACCTACAAAGTCCAAGTGCCCATTCGTTAACCTAGAAGTCCAAGTGCCCGCTATGTAACCTAGAATGTCCAGGTGCCGGCCAGGTTACCTGCATAGTCCAAGTGCCCGTTCGTTAACCTAGATAGTCCAAGTGCCCGCTAGGTAACCTATATAGTCCAAGTGCTATCTAGGTAACCTAGATAGTCCAAGGGCCCGCTAGTTAACCTACATAGTCCAAGGGCTCGCTTGTTAACTATGATAGTCGAAGTGCCCGCTGGTTATCCTAGATCGTCCAAATGCCCGCTAGTTAACCTACATAGTCCAAGTGCCCGCTAGGTAACCTAGATAGTCAAAGTGCCTGTTAGGTAACCGAGATCGTCCAAGTGTCCTCTAGTTAACCTACATAGTCCAAGTGCCCGCTAGGTAACCTACATAGTGCAAGTGTCCGCTAGGTAAACTACATAGTCCAAGTGCCCGCTAGTTAACATAGATAGTCCAAGTGCCCGCTAGGGAAGGTACATAGTCCAAGTGCCTGCTAGGTAACCTAGACAGTGCAAGTGCCTGCTAGTTAACCTACATAGTCCAAATGCCTGCTAGGTAACCTAGATAGTCCAAAGGCCTGATAGTTAACCTATATAGTCCAAGTGCCCGCTAGGTAACCTACATAGTGCAAGTGTCCGCTAGTTAACCTACATAGTCCAAGTACCCGTTAGTTAACCAGGATCGTCCAAGTGCCCTCTAGTTTACTTACATAATCCAAGGGCCTGCTAGTTAACCTACATAGACCAAGTGCCCGCTAGTTAACCTACATAGCCCAAGTGCCCGCTAGGTAACCTAGAGAGTCCAAGTGACCACTAGGTTACCTACATAGTCCAAGTGCCCGTTCGTTAACCTACATAGTCCAAGTGCCCGCTACATAACGTAGATAGCCCAAGTGCCTGCTAGGGAACGTACATAGTCCAAGTGCCCGCTAGGTAACCTAGATAGTCCAAGTGCCCGCTAGTTAACCTACATAGTCCAAGTGCCTGCTAGGTAAACTACATAGTACAAGTGCCCACTTGGTAACCTAGACAGTCCAATTGCGCGCTAGTTAACCTAGACTGTCCAAGTACCCGCTAGGGAACCTACATAGTCCAATTGCCCGCTAGGTAACCTAGATAGTCCAAGTGCCCGCTAGTTAACCTACATAGTCCAAGTGCCTGCTAGGTAAACTACATAGTACAAGTGCCCACTAGGTAACCTAGATAGTCCAAGGGCCCGTTAGCTAACCTAGATAGTCGAAGTGTCCGCTAGTTAACCTACATAGTCCAAGTGCCCTTTCGTTAACCTAGATAGTCCAAGTGCCCGCTAGGTAACCTAGATTGTCCAAGTGTCCTCTAGGTAACCTACATAGTCCAAGTGCCCGCTAGGTAACCTAGATAGTCCAAGGGCCCGCTAGTTAACCTAGATAGTCCAAGTGCCCGCTAGTTATCCTAGATTGTCCACGTGTCCTCTAGGTAACCTACATAGTCCAAGTGCCTGTTAGCTAACGTACATAGTCCAAGTGCCCGCTAGTTAACCTAGATAGTCCAAGTGCCCGTTACCTAACCTAGATAGTCCAAGTGCTCGCTAGGCAACCTACATAGTCCAAGTGCCCATTCGTTAACCTAGAACTCCAGTGCCCGCTATGTAACTTAGAAAGTCCAAGTGCTGGCCAGATTACCTGCATAGGCCAAGTGCCCGTTCGTTACCTAGATAGTCCAAGTGCCCGCTAGGTAACCTATATAGTCCAAGTGCTATCTAGGTAACCTAGATAGTCCAAGGGCCCGCTAGTTAACCTACATAGTCCAAGGGCTCGCTTGTTAACTTTGATAGTCCAAGTGCCCTCTGGTTATCCTAGATCGTCGAAATGCCCGCTAGTTAACCTACATAGTCCAAGTGCCCGCTAGGTAACCTAGATAGTCAAAGTGCCCGTTAGGTAACCTAGATCGTCCAAGTGTCCTCTAGTTAACCTTGATAGTCCAAGTGCCCGCTAGTTAACATAGATAGTCCAAGTGCCCGCTAGGGAAGGTACATAGTCCAAGTGCCTGCTAGGTAACCTAGAGAGTGCAAGTGCCCGCTAGTTAACCTACATAGTCCAAGTGCCTACTAGGTAACCTAGATAGTCCAAGGGCCTGCTAGTTAACCTACATAGTCCAAGTGCCCGCTAGGTAACCTACATAGTGCATTTGTCCGCTAGTTAACCTACATAGTCCAAGTGCCTGCTAGGTAACGTAGATAGTCCAAGTGCCCGCCAAGGAGCCTACATAGTCCAAGTGCCCGCTTTGGAACATACATAGTCGAAGTGCCTGTTAGTTAACCTAGATAATCCAAGTGCCCGCTAGTTAACCTACATAGTCCAAGTGCCCTTTCATAAACCTAGATAGTCCAAGTGCCCGCTAGGTAACCTAGATCGTCCAAGTGTCCTCTAGGTAACCTACATAGTCCAAGTGCCCGCTAGTAAACCTAGATAGTCCAAGGGCCCGCTAGTTAACCTAGATAGTCATAGTGCCCGCTAGTTAACCTAGATCGTCCAAGTGTCCTCTAGGTAACCTACATAGGCCAAGTGCCTGTTAGCTAACGTACATAGTCCAAGTGCCCTCTTGTTAACCTAGATAGTCCAAGTGCCCATTACCTAACCTAGATAGTCCAAGTGCTCGCTAGGCAACCTACATAGTCCAAGTGCCAATTCGTTAACCTAGAAGTCCAAGTGCCCGCTATGTAACCTAGAAAGTCCAAGTGCCGGCCAGGTTACCTGCATAGTCCAAGTGCCCGTTCGTTAACCTAGATAGTCCAAGTGCCCGCTAGGTAACCTATATAGTCCAAGTGCTATCTAGGTAACCTAGATAGTCCAAGGGCCCGCTAGTTAACCTACATAGTCCAAGGGCTCGCTTGTTAACTTTGATAGTCCAAGTGCCCGCTGGTTATCCTAGATCGTCCAAATGCCCGCTAGTTAACCTACATAGTCCAAGTGCCCGCTAGGTAACCTAGATAGTCAAAGTGCCCGTTAGGTAACCTAGATCGTCCAAGTGTCCTCTAGTTAACCTTGATAGTCCAGTGCCCGCTAGGTAACCTACATAGTCCAAGTGCCCGCTAGTTAACATAGATAGTCCAAGTGCCCGCTAGGGAAGGTACATAGTCCAAGTGCCTGCTAGGTAACCTAGAGAGTGCAAGTGCCCGCTAGTTAACCTACATAGTCCAAGTGCCTACTAGGTAACCTACATAGTGCATTTGTCCGCAAGTTAACCTACATAGTCCAAGTGCCCGCTAGGTAAAGTAGATAGTCCAAGTGCCCGCTAGGGAACCTACATAGTCCAAGTGCCCGCTTTGGAACATACATAGTCGAAGTGCCTGTTAGTTAACCTAGGTAATCCAAGTGCCCGCTAGTTATCCTACATAGTCCAAGTGCCAGCTAGGTAACCTACATAATCCAAGTACCCGCTAGGTAACCTATATAGTCCAAATGCACGCTAGGGAACCTACATAGTCCAAGTTCCCGCTAGTTAACCTAGATAGTCTAAGTGCCCGCTAGTTAACCTAGATAGTCCAAGTGCCCGTTAGTTAACCAGGATCTTCCAAGTGCCCTCTAGTCAACTTACATAATCCAAGGGCCTGCTAGTTAACCTACATAGACCAAGTGCCCGCTAGTTAACCTACATAGTCCAAGTGCCCGCTTGGTAACCTAGAGAGTGCAAGTGACCACTAGGTTACCTACATAGTCCAAGTGCCCGTTCGTTAACCTACATACTCCAAGTGCCCGCTACATAACGTAGATAGCCCAAGTGCCTGCTAGGGAACGTACATAGTCCAAGTGCCCGATAGGTAACCTAGATAGTCCAAGTGCCCGCTAGTTAACCTACATAGTCCAAGTTCCTGCTAGGTAAACTACATAGTACAAGTGCCCACTTGGTAACCTAGACAGTCCAATTGCGCGCTAGTTAACCTAGACAGTCCAAGTACCCGCTAGGGAAATTACATAGTCCAAGTGCCCGCTAGGTAACCTAGATAGTCCAAGTGCCCGCTAGTTAACCTACATAGTCCAAGTGCCTGCTAGGTAAACTACATAGTACAAGTGCCCACTAGGTAACCTAGATAATCCAAGTGCCCGCTGGTTATCCTAGATCGTCCAAATGCCCGCTAGTTAACCTACATAGTCCATGTGCCCGCTAGGTAACCTAGATAGTCAAAGTGCCTGTTAGGTAACCGAGATCGTCCAAGTGTCCTCTAGTTAACCTACATAGTCCAAGTGCCCGCGAGGTAACCTACATAGTGCAAGTGTCCGCTAGGTAACCTACATAGTCCAAGTGCCCGCTAGTTAACATAGATAGTCCAAGTGTCCGCTAGGGAAGGTACATAGTCCAAGTGCCTGCTAGGTAACCTAGAGAGTGAAAGTGCCCGATAGTTAACCTCCATAGTCCAAATGCCTGCTAGGTAACCTAGATAGTCCAAGGGCCTGCTAGTTAACCTACATAGTCCAAGTGCCCGCTAGGTAACCTAGATAGTCCAAGTGCCCGCTAGGGAACCTACATAGTCCAAGTGACCGCTTTGGAACATACATAGTCGAAGTGCCTGTTAGTTAACCTAGATAATCCAAGTGCCCGCTAGTTAACCTACATAGTCCAAGTGCCCGCTAGGTAACCTACATAATCCAAGTGCCCGCTAGGTAACCTATATAGTCCAAATGCACGCTAGGGAACCTACATAGTCCAAGTGCCCGCTAGTTAACCTAGATAGTCTAAGTGCCCGCTAGTTAACCTAGATAGTCCAAGTGCCCGTTAGTTAACCAGGATCGTCCAAGTGCCCTCTAGTTAACTTACATAATCCAAGGGCCTGCTAGTTAACCTACATAGACCAAGTGCCCGCTAGTTAACCTACATAGTCCAAGTGCCCGCTAGGTAACCTAGATAGTCCAAGTGCCCACTAGTTAACCTACATAGTCCAAGTGCCTGCTAGGTAAACTACATAGTACAAGTGCCCACTTGGTAACCTAGACAGTCCAATTGTGCGCTAGTTAACCTAGACAGTCCAAGTACCCGCTAGGGAACCTACATAGTCCAAGTGCCCGCTAGGTAACCTAGATAGTTCAAGTGCCCGCTAGTTAACCTACATAGTCCAAGTGCCTGCTAGGTAAACTACATAGTACAAGTGCCCACTAGCTAAGTTAGATAGTCCAATTGCCCGTTAGCTAACCTAGATAGTCAAAGTGTCCGCTAGATAACCTACATAGTCCAAGTGCCCTTTCATTAACCTAGATAGTCCAAGTGCCCGCTAGGTAACCTAGATCGTCCAAGTGTCCTCTAGGTAACCTACATAGTCCAAGTGCCCGCTAGTAAACCTAGATAGTCCAAGGGCCCGCTAGTTAACCTAGATAGTCCAAGTGCCCGCTAGTTAACCTAGATCGTCCAAGTGTCCTCTAGGTAACTACATAGTCCAAGTGCCTGTTAGCTAACGTACATAGTCCAAGTGCCCGCTAGTTAACCTAGATAGTCCAAGTGCCCGTTACCTAACCTAGATAGTCCAAGTGCTCGCTAGGCAACCTACATAGTCCAAGTGCCCATTCGTTAACCTAGAAGTCCAAGTGCCCGCTATGTAACCTAGAAAGTCCAAGTGCCGGCCAGGTTACCTGCATAGTCCAAGTGCCCGTTAGTTAACCTAGATAGTCCAAGTGCCCGCTAGGTAACCTATATAGTCCAAGTGCTATCTAAGTAACCTATATAGTCCAAGTGCTATCTAGGTAACCTAGATAGTCCAAGGGCCCGCTAGTTAACCTACATAGTCCAAGGGCTCGCTTGTTAACTTTGATAGTCCAAGTGCCCACTGGTTATCCTAGATCGTCCAAGTGTCCTCTAGTTAACCTACATAGTCCAAGTGCCCGCTAGGTAATCTACATAGTGCAAGTGTCCGCTAGGTAACCTACATAGTCCAAGTGCCCGCTAGTTAACATAGATAGTCCAAGTGCCCGCTAGGGAAGGTACATAGTCCAAGTGCCTGCTAGGTAACCTAGAGAGTGAAAGTGCCCGATAGTTAACCTACATAGTCCAAATGCCTGCTAGGTAACCTAGATAGTCCAATGGACTGCTAGTTAACCTACATAGTCCAAGTGCCCGCTAGGTAACCTAGATAGTCCAAGTGCCCGCTAGGGAACCTACATAGTCCAAGTGCCCGCTTTGGAACATACATAGTCGAAGTGCCTGTTAGTTAACCTAGATAATCCAAGTGCCCGCTAGTTAACCTACATAGTCCAAGTGCCCGCTAGGTAACCTACATAATCCAAGTGCCCGCTAGGTAACCTATATAGTCCAAATGCACGCTAGGGAACCTACATAGTCCAAGTGCCCGCTAGTTAACCTAGATAGTCCAAGTGCCCGTTAGTTAACCAGGATCGTCCAAGTGCCCTCTAGTTAACTTACATAATCCAAGGGCCTGCTAGTTAACCTACATAGACCAAGTGCCCGCTAGTTAACCTACATAGTCCAAGTGCCCGCTAGGTAACCTAGATAGTCCAAGTGCCCGCTAGTTAACCTACATAATCCAAGTGCCTGCTAGGTAAACTACATAGTACAAGTGCCCACTTGGTAACCTAGACAGTCCAATTGTGCGCTAGTTAACCTAGACAGTCCAAGTACCCGTTTGGGAACCTACATAGTCCAAGTGCCCGCTAGGTAACCTAGATAGTTCAAGTGCCCGCTAGTTAACCTACATAGTCCAAGTGCCTGCTAGGTAAACTACATAGTACAAGTGCCCACTAGCTAAGTTAGATAGTCCAATTGCCCGTTAGCTAACCTAGATAGTCAAAGTGTCCGCTAGTTAACCTACATAGTCCAAGTGCCCTTTCATTAACCTAGATAGTCCAAGTGCCCGCTAGGTAACCTAGATCGTCCAAGTGTCCTCTAGGTAACCTACATAGTCCAAGTGCCCGCTAGTAAACCTAGATAGTCCAAGGGCCCGCTAGTTAACCTAGATAGTCCAAGTGCCCGCTAGTTAACCTAGATCGTCCAAGTGTCCTCTAGGTAACCTACATAGTCAAGTGCCTGTTAGCTAACGTACATAGTCCAAGTGCCCGCTAGTTAACCTAGATAGTCCAAGTGCCCGTTACCTAACCTAGATAGTCCAAGTGCTCGCTAGGCAACCTACATAGTCCAAGTGCCCATTCGTTAACCTAGAAGTCCAAGTGCCCGCTATGTAACCTAGAAAGTCCAAGTGCCGGCCAGGTTACCTGCATAGTCCCAAGTGCCCGTTAGTTAACCTAGATAGTCCAAGTGCCCGCTAGGTAACCTATATAGTCCAAGTGCTATCTAGGTAACCTAGATAGTCCAAGGGCCCGCTAGTTAACCTACATAGTCCAAGGGCTCGCTTGTTAACTTTGATAGTCCAAGTGCCCACTGGTTATCCTAGATCGTCCAAATGCCCGCTAGTTAACCTACATAGTCCAAGTGCCGCTAGGTAACCTAGATAGTCAAAGTGTCCGTTAGGTAACCTAGATCGTCCAAGTGTCCTCTAGTTAACCTACATAGTCCAAGTGCCCGCTAGTTAACATAGATAGTCCAAGTGCCTGCTAGGGAAGGTACATAGTCCAAGTGCCTGCTAGGTAACCTAGAGAGTGCAAGTGCCCCCTAGTTAACCTACATAGTCCAAATGCCTGCTAGGTAACCTAGATAGTCCAATGGCCTGCTAGTTAACCTACATAGTCCAAGTGCCCGCTAGGTAACCTACATAGTGCATTTGTCCGCTAGTTAACCTACATAGTCCAAGTGCCCGCTAGGTAACCTAGATAGTCCAAGTGCCCGCTAGGTAACCTACATAGTCCAAGTGCCCGCTTTGGAACATACATAGTCGAAGTGCCTGTTAGTTAACCTAGATAATCCAAGTGCCCGCTAGTTAACCTACATAGTCCAAGTGCCCGCTAGGTAACCTACATAATCCAAGTGCCCGCTAGGTAACCTATATAGTCCAAATGCACGCTAGGGAACCTACATAGTCCAAGTGCCCGCTAGTTAACCTAGATAGTCTAAGTGCCCGCTAGTTAACCTAGATAGTCCAAGTGCCCGTTAGTTAACCAGGATCGTCCAAGTGCCCTCTAGTTAACTTACATAATTCAAGGGCCTGCTAGTTAACCTACATAGACCAAGTGCCCGCTAGTTAACCTACATAGTCCAAGTGCCCGCTAGGTAACCTATATAGTCCAAGTGCCCGCTAGTTAACCTACATAGTCCAAGTGCCTGCTAGGTAAACTACATAGTACAAGTGCCCACTTGGTAACCTAGACAGTCCAATTGCGCGCTAGTTAACCTAGACAGTCCAAGTACCCGCTAGGGAACCTACATAGTCCAAGTGCCCGCTAGGTAACCTAGATAGTTCAAGTGCCCGCTAGTTAACCTACATATCCAAGTGCCTGCTAGGTAAACTACATAGTACAAGTGCCCACTAGGTAAGTTAGATAGTTCAATTGCCCGTTAGCTAACCTAGATAGTCGAAGTGTCCGCTATTTAACCTACATAGTCCAAGTGCCCTTTCATTAACCTAGATAGTCCAAGTGCCCGCTAGGTATCCTAGATCGTCCAAGTGTCCTCTAGGTAACCTACATAGTCCAAGTGCCCGCTAGTAAACCTAGATAGTCCAAGGGCCCGCTAGTTAACCTAGATAGTCCAAGTGCCCGCTAGTTAACCTAGATCGTCCAAGTGTCCTCTAGGTAACCTACATAGTCCAAGTGCCTGTTAGCTAACATACATAGTCCAAGTGCCCGCTAGTTAACCTAGATCGTCCAAGTGTCCTCTAGGTATCCTACATAGTCCAAGTGCCCGCTTCGTTACCTGGATACTCCAAGTGCCTGCTATATAACCTACATAGTCAAAGTGCGCGATACGTAACCTACATAATCCAAGTGCCTTCTAGGGAGCCTACATAGTCCACTTGACCGCTAGGGAACCTACACAGTCCAAGTGCCCGTTAGGGAACCTACATAGTCCAAGTGCTTGCTAGGTAACCTACATAGTCAAATGCCCGCAAGGAAAACTACATAGTCTAAGTGCCCTCTAGGGAACCTACATAATCCAAGTGCCCGTTAGCTAACCTAGATAGTCCAAGGGCCCGCTAGTTGACTTACATTGTCCAAGTGCCCGCTAGGTAACCTAGATAGTCCAAGTTCCTCTTAGCTAACCTAGATAGTCCAAGTGCCCGCTAGGTAACCTACATAGTCCAAGGGCCCGCTCATTAACCTAGTTCGTCCAAGTGTCCGCTAATTAACCTACATAGTCCAAGTTCACACTAGGTAACCTAGATAGTCCAAGTGCCCGTTACCTAAACTAGATAGTCCACGTGCCCGCTAGGTAACCTACATAGTCCAAGTTCCCACTAGGTAACCAACATTGTCCAAGTGCCCGATACGGAACCTACATAGTCCAAGTGCCCGTTAGGTAACCTACATAGTCCAAATGCCCGCTAGTAACCTACATAGTCCAAGTGCCCTATAGGGAACTCACTTAATCCAAGTGCCCGCTAGGGAACCTACATTGTCCAAGTACCCGTTAGGTAACCTAGATAGTCCAAATGCCCGCTAGGGAACCCACATAGTCCAAGTGCCCGCTAGGGAACTTACATAGTCCAAGTGCCCATTAGTTAACCTAGATAGCCCAAGTGCTCTCTAGTTAACCTAGACAATCCAAGTACCCGCTAGGTAACGTAGATAGTCCTAACCACAATACGTGCAAACATCACTGATATAAGGCACATTTGTACATTCATTGCCCTCATTATTCTCAAAATATCTTCTCTCCACCCAAGCCCTGGCCTCAGCTCCTCATTCCCCCCGCCCCCATTCTCACTACCCCTCCTCATAAATCCTTCATCATTTACTAATTATTATTTTGTCATATCTTGCACTGTCTGATGTCCCCCTTCACCCCCTTTTCTTTGAGATTTTATGTAGATCCTTGTCATCGGTTCCTGCTGCCAGCCTACCCTCCCTCCACCCTCCCAGCATCCCCATTCATAACACTGGTCCTAAAGGGCTCATCCACCTTGAATTCCCTGTGTTTCTAGGTCCTATCTGTCCAAGTGTACATTCTCTGGTCTAGTCAGATTTGAAAGTTATAATTGGGATCTTGATAGTGAGGGGAGAGGAAGCATTGAGGAGCTAGAGGAAAGTTGTGTTTCACCGTTGCTGTCTAGTACCCTGTGTAGGCTTGTCTCTTCCCCAAGACCTTACTTAAGGGAATGTCCAGTGTACTGCAAATGGGCTTTGGCTCT